>NC_137146.1:28965703-29000703 GCF_949319135.1 Squalius cephalus
CTCTGCTGTCTCAGACGACGACATCACTTCCTGTCGGCCACCAGCGTAACTTCTGTTGGGTGCAGTTCACAACCTCTCCACTAGATGCTGTTAAAACTTACACACTGCACCTTTAAGTGAAGTGTTGCAGAATGTGTGTTTGCGTTGAGGATGATAACAGTGGTTGAGTGCGAGTACCTGAAAGCCGCCCAGTGTGATGGTGACGGACACGTCCAGCGGTTTGTTGACGACTCCAGCCACAGATTTGACCAGAGACATGAAGAGCAGAGGAAACCAGACGATGCAGATGAGCAGCATCACGATCATCCCACCCATCCCGTACTTCACCACCTTCTTCTTCTTCTGTCCCCGGGGCTGAGGATACCTCTGAAAACACAAACGCAGGAAAGCGTGAGGTATTCTGAGGTGCAGTTTACCATCAGCCAGGGGTGTGTTTCCCCAAAGCATCGTTAGCCAACTATGGTCGCAAGTTCTGTCGTTATCAGCAGTTCAACGAGTCGGTGTTTCCCGAAATCAGTTCTAACGAACATTCGCAAACAGCATCGCAGAGTTGTGTGTTTGGAGCGACAGATCTCGACCTGTGGTTAGAAGCAGAGTTTCTAGTTTGCATGACATGTGGACTCAATAAATCCTGATCTTGAGCAAAATAAGCCATCTGACATTCAGTACGACCTGTGTCTTTAATTTAGAATACATACAAATGTCATTTACGACTTTTAGTTTGTCAAGAGATTTAAAGTGTCGTTTTTGAAGAGTGCGCATGTGTGAACGAGCTCTAGTGGGCAAGAACGAGTCTATGATTGAATCTGGAAATAAAGCAAAATAACTGAGAAAATGAGAAATAGTCCTCAGATGCATGTCTGTAATTTATAGCAAAACATCTAGCGTTAATTCGATCTCAAACAGATTCATTAAAATAAGTTATTATTCCATCACCTGCGTGACATCAAACAACGTGGTTGAACGACCAATTTGCGACACTACGGTTTCGAGAAACAGTCGTGACTATAGTTGATTTCCTCAACGATGCATCGCTCTATGATAGTGAAGCTGCGAGTGTCGTGGTTGTGTGAGGAACACACCCCTGAATGAGAGAATGAGCTGTGCTGACGGACAGACTTCTGTCTCACCTTCTCCGACTCTCTCCAGCACTTCAGCACAAAGATGTGAGCGTAGATGTCCTCCACACAGATCCAGCTGGACAGGCTGAGCGTGGTGTCGGTCCAGACCCAGTCCATCACCGCACGCAGCTCCGTCAGGAACGGCACCAAGCGGAAGCTGACGAGCACAAACAGCAGACGCAGTCAGCTCGTCTGACATGGACATGTGCTTCACCATTACGTCGAAATATGTGAACAAAACTAGATATTTTCTGTGCGTTAGAGATTGTTTGATGATGCTTTTAGAGATGATCTGAATCCTAACCGTGGTAAAATCACTGTAATGCACGGCCTTATTTGGCCTATGTACATGTACTTCATCATTATGTCTAAAAATGTGAACAAAACTAGATATTTTTTTTGGCATAAAGTAATAAGAGGCTGCGTGTTACAGTGATTTTATCATGATTCTTTTAGAGATGATATGAATTATAACTGTGGTAAAATCACTGTAACGCACGGCTTTATTTGGCCTAGCGATGTGCTTGTAGAAGTACATGTACTTTACCTTTATGTCTAAAAATGTGAACAAAACGAGATATTTTTGGCATAAAGTAATTAGAGGCTGTGTGTTACAGTGATTTTATAATGATTCTTTTAGAGATGATATGAATGCTAACCGTGGTAAAATCACTGTAATGCACGGCCTTATTTGGCCTATGTACATGTGCTTCACCATTACATCGAAATATGTGAACAAAACTAGATATTTTCTGTGCGTTAGAGATTGTTTGATTATGCTTTTAGAGATGATTTGAATCTTAACCGTGGTAAAATCACTGTAACGCACGGCCTTATTTGGCCTATGTACATGCACTTCACCATTATGTCTAAAAATGTGAACAAAACGAGATATTTTTTGCATAAAGTAATAAGAGGCTGTGTGTTACAGTGATTTTATCATGATTCTTTTAGAGATGATATGAATCCTAACTGTGGTAAAATCACTGTAAGGCATGGCTGTATTTGGCCTAGCGATGTACTTGTAGAAGTATATGTACTTTACCTTTATGTCTAAAAATGTGAACAAAACTAGATATTTTTTTGGCATGAAGTAATAGGAGGCTGTGTGTTAGAGTGAGTTCATGATGATGCTGGTAGAGATATGAATCCTAACGGTGGTAAAATCACTGTAACGCATGGCTTTATTTGGCCTATGACTTTTATAAACAATGACACCAGCAATATAAAAATAAAAAAGTTCAATACATTTATTTTTCAGGATTCTTTGATTAATAGAAAGTTCATAAAAACAGTATTTCTTTTAAATAGTTGTATAAAATAGTCAATACTTTTGATCAATTTAATGCATCATTGCTAAATAAAAGTATTGTTTTCTTAAACTTTTCAACAGAAGTGTATATATAATAACATTATTATATTTTAGACACATTATTGACATCTATGGAAGCTTGTTTCCACCAGGGAATAAGAACATAAAGGTAATTGGGAATTTTTAGCTCACAATTCCGACTTTTTTCTTACAATTGTGTTCATATTTCACAATTCTGGAGTTTATATCTCAGAATTCTAATAAAATAAAGATACTCCAGAACTTTGTTTCTTACAATTGCAGGTTTGAGGAAAAAAAAGAAAAAAAAAACTAAATATTGTTTTTATCCCACAATTCCGAGTTTAGGTATAAACTTTGTGGTAACACTTAACAATAAGGTTTGTTAGTTTACTACATTAGTTAACATGAACTAATTATGAACTGCACGTATACAGCATTTATTAATCTTTCTTAATGTTAATTTCAACATTTACTAATACTTTATTAAAATCGTGTTAACATTAGTTAATGCTCTGTGAACTAACATGAACAAACAATGAACAGTTGTATTTATATTAACTAACATTAACAAAGATTAATTAATAAATACAGTAACAAATGTATTGCTCATGGTTAGTTCATGTTAGTAAATACATTAACTGATGTTAACTAATGAACCTTATTGTAAAGTGTTGCCAACTTTGTTTTATTCTGTGACAAGCTTTCATAGAGCCGCTCTGAATAACAGAAATGGAAAGAAACTGTTCTCTGATGTAAAAGCACACTGATGTTTCTCACCCCTGGAAGAGGAAGAGGTTGACGTAGTTGTAGCTCTTGGTCAGGAAGTTTCCCAGTACGCGTGTGGGATAACCACAGCGGATCTGATACGCCGACAGACCGAAGTAGATGCACTTCACAAAGTACCAGAGCTGGGCCACTGTGTTCTGACTGAAGCGCCTGGGAAATAAACCATCCAATCACACGTCAGATCACCTCGAGCTTCTCATACACGGTCAATAATGACATGACGTGATTGGCTGTGGAGCGTCAGACCTATCAGTGACGCCTGGGAGAATGAAGAACATCCAGAAGTGAATCCCGAAGACCAGAATGACCTGAAAGATGACCTTCCCCATCACGGTCTTCCTCAGATACAGCGCTCGGTCCACCACCATGGTGCCGAACTGGATCAGGACCATCACCAGAAACGCCTCGGGAACCTGGTCTTCTGACAGGGAGGAAGTGATGTCAGCGGCAGCGGAGTGTTTCTGTGGAGGAAGGGATTTCACTTCATTACATTAGTAGTGGTAAAGGGAGTAATTCACCCAAAAACGAAAACCTCTATGTCAAGCGTGACCTTTGCCCGAGAGGTCGTGAACTAAGAGCTGGCGCACTTGTAGTTAAAGAGTATTTATTTTATTCTTTTTTCTGAGAATTACTGATCCGCTTTGCTAGAAAAGACCCTGGAGTATCCCTTATTCACTCAAGCAGATTTAGAAAAATCCTGGAATGTTTTCCTCAAAAAACAATTTCTTTTCGGCTAAAGAAAGAAAGTCTTATATGGATGGCCTGTGGGCGAGGACGTAACCAGGAGATTTAGATAAGAATAAGAAGCAGAAACAAGCCATAAAAGCATTGCTTTCAAGTCAAGTCATCTTCATTTATATAGCGCTTTTAACAATGTAGATTGTCTCAAAGCAGCTTTAAAGAGATAAACGTATAATTTAAGGTAAGATTGTTTTGGCTTTATAGCGGTTCTTTAATAAAGTTATTTTCCAGCTAAAGTTGGTTTTGATTGATTCGCTTCCGTCGCAACGATCATTTGTTATTAAATTAGGGGCCGCTAAGAAGACACCATTCTCTCTACACAGACTTTAAACGCGAACCTGTGAGAAACGCTGATGGCGTTCACATGCGCATTAAGAATTGGTTCTATAGTTAAGTGCGTTTGAATATATGTGCGCAGGTTTGGAATTCCCTACAAACCAAGCCTAAACAAAGTACTGGTGTTTCCTTATACAGTGCTATGCATAAGTTTAGACACCCATACTAAAGTTGACTAAAAAGAGGAATAAAAAATCATCTTTTGGAAATTGAACTTAATGCCTTAATTTAAAAAATTAGGAAAAATCCAACCTTTAAGGACACCAATTTTCTTTGTGAATGAATAATGTATCGTAAATAAATAAATGATCTTCCTTAAAATACAGGGTGCATAAGTTTGGACACCCCTATGTTAAATTCCCATAGAGGCAGGCAGATTTTTATTTTTAAGTATTTTTTTTATTTATTTTTTTAGGATACTATGCATCCTGATAAAGTTCCCTTGGCCTTTGGAATTAAAATAGCCCCACATCATCACATGGCCTTCACCATACCTAGAGATTGGCATGGTTTTATTTCAGTTAGCCTAAAAGCTAGTTTGATTTGCATTGAGAGATGATCTTATGGAAAGTACCCCATGCCAATCTCTAGGTATGGTGAAGGCCATGTGATGATGTGGGGCTATTTTAATTCCAAAGGCCAAGGGAACTTTATCAGGATGCATAGTATCCTAAAAAAATAAATAAAAAAAATACTTAAAAATAAAAATCTGCCTGCCTCTATGGGAATTTAACATAGGGGTGTCCAAACTTATGCACCCTGTATTTTAAGGAAGATCATTTATTTATTTACGATACATTATTCATTCACAAAGAAAATTGGTGTCCTTAAAGGTTGGATTTTTCCTAATTTTTTAAATTAAGGCATTAAGTTCAATTTCCAAAAGATGATTTTTTATTCCTCTTTTTAGTCAACTTTAGCATGGGTGTCTAAACTTATGCATAGCACTGTAATTTTGATACAGAATTTTATTTTATTTTATCAATTCGGGGTAGATACGCAAATTGAGTTTCCCGACGACGCTTTATCTGTATAGTGGTAGAGGGATCCTCCATAGGGAGAGACTAGTTGGCACTTCAGCACTGCGTTGTCATCGGGTCAAGGCGAAGGTCCTTCATCAGATCTGGATACGGCCTGGATCCGGCAGGCTGCGGGAAAACCTCGGGATAAACAAAGACACTAAAATTAGCGTAGATGCCATTCTTCTTATGATGTAACGAGTACATCAGGATTTATGGGAAGTGTTCCCGGTTCCGGCTGACCTAATCTATGCAGCCTAACACTGAATTATAGAAGTCTATAATGTATTATGTGTATGCTAGGTCAAAGAGATGTGTCTTTAGTCTAGCTTTGAACTGACAGAGTGTGTCTGCTTCCCGGACAATGGTAGGAAGACTTTCGCATGTTGTAGCCTTCAAAAAAAAAAAAAAAAAAAAAGATTTTCTCAGCTTTTTGTTCAAAATTTAGCTTTTTTTATGAAACACCCACATGCAAGAGTTGATAAAGACATGTATGTAGCTAGAATAAAACGTTTTTTTCTTTCTTGTTCTGTTCTTTGTTTTGATATATTCATACAATGAAATATTCTGGGGGCCATGACATTTTTGTGAAAATGATCACAATCGCTGGCGGTGGCTGGAACTGGTGGTGAAAGAGTTAAAGTCGTCATGGAATTGAAATTCTCTTTTCTAAATGCATGTTATCCATGTATGCATTTTATTTTTTGTTACTTTTAATCAAAATGTGACTCTGTGAAACCCCGGATCTTTAAACTCCACCCATTTCTTATAAACAACTTCAAACTCGCATTTATTTCTGAGTGCCACGCTCACATCTGTTAGAGTTTGTGTTCTCCTTAGTTGACACGTAATATCCCCGCTCTGACAGTATCGGATGAGAAGGAACCCTGAGCTGAATAACAACACTTGTCTGCTTTACAGCCGGATTCAGTTTGCTTCATAATTGACTAATTTTGCAGTTATTGAACTTTGCCTGAATCACTGACTTCATCTGAATAATGACACTATTGTGTCTTCTGTAGAGCTGCTTTACAGATGAATCTGAATTTGTCTCATATTTGATGAAGTGTGCATCTTTGATTCGGTTATTTTCCTGTTTATTACACGTGAAGCTGCTTTGAAACGGTATTGTGTAAAGCACTATAAAATAAAGCGGACTTGACTTTTCAAAATCCATTCAGCAACTGATGGACAGAACCAATGATACTCCGTTATACTTGGATGTACGGAAGAAAAGATCCGTCACGGCAACTTTAAGGGCCTGTTTACACCTGGACACCTCATGTGTTTTACTGATCTGATAGCGATCTGGTTTGTTAAAACGGTTCTGTTTACACTTGGTTACATAAATTAGTCTTCGCAAAACGGATTTAAATCCGATCTTCAATTCCCGGTATATGCAAATTTAACGAGTCCACGTCAGCGAAAGCAACAGATATGAGCTGGATTTTATTGATCATCAGCTCATTTCAAAATCAAAGACCGCAATAAGAGAGAGCGCAACAGCACTGACACGAATATTTCGTTTCTTTACTTTTAATGAAGATGATTGTGTGTTGAGCGTCTGCGACATTCTGTTTTATTTGAGACAGTTTGCGGCTTCGCTTGCTGAAGAGATACAGATTCATCTGTGCGATGTGTGTTGCATATAGAATATAACACACTCGCACACTTTATTTTTTTACATTTTGGGAGTAAAATTTACATATGTGACCCTGGACCCTGGTAACATGGGTAATTTTTTTTTTAATTGAGAGTTATACATCATTTGAAAGCTGAATAAATAAGCTTTCCATTGATGAATGGCTTGTTAGGATAGGACAATATATGTCCGAGATACAACTATTAGAAAATCTGGAATCTGAGGGTGCAAAAAAATCGACACATTGAGAAAACTGCCTTTAAAGTTGTTAATTTATGTTTGTGATATTGCTGCATTCACTCACTAAACTAAATGTTTTATATATTTACAGTAGGAAATTTACTAAATATCTTCATGAAACATGATCTTTACTTAATATCCTAATGATTTTTGGCATAAAAGAAAAATCAATAATTTTGACCCATACAATGTTGTCGGCTATTGCCACAGATATACCCGTGCAACTCGAGACTGGTTTTGGGATCCAGGGTCACGTATGTGGTTTTTAACAGCCAGATGCAGTTAGACTTGTGCAGTTTCATCTGGAAAGCGGCCCAGACCTCCTCCTGATGTGGTTTAAGGGATTGGATTTAAATGCGTTGCGGAGGGCATTTACACCTGGTCTTTTCCCGATCGGATCGCGATCAGATCTGAGCAAACGCATGAAGTGTCCAGGTGTAAACAGGCCTAACAGGATTACTCGCATGACGCTCTACAAACCCCGAAGGCCCAGAACCCGAACACGATGATGATGAAGTCCACCGTGTCGGCCAGAAACATGAGCACGTAAACGTCCGTCACAGCGCTGTACTCCGGGTGGATCAGGTTATAGAAGAACTGCCGGATGGGCATGTAGATATCCAGAATCCTGGAACAACACAAACACACAACCAGCGGCCGGCAGATCGCACAGTTAAACCAATGATGTGCAGAGTTGGGGGAAACTTGAGTTACGTAATCTGATTACATTTTCAAGTAACTAGTAAAGCATTGCTTTTCAATTTTACATCAAAATATCTGAGTTACTTTTTCAAGTAATGCAAGTTACTTTGTTTTCTCATTTATTGACTGACAGCTCTCCTGTCCCCATGTTGAGACAAATGGAAGTGCAAAGGCATTTTGTGTGTGTGTGTGTGTGTGTGTTTGTGTGTGTAAACATGATGGTTATTGTAGTTCTAGACTAAATGTGAGTGTGCATTTACTCATCTCACTTGCAAAAAAAAAAAAAAAAAAAGATTCAATATTCCTCAAAATGATTAAAATCAGTGAAATGCAGAATCAGAAAACTATGCAAACCTCCAATAACTAAATATGTCAAATAAAACATAAATTTTATGCTTTTAATCTCACTTTATTGCCGGTTTGTACTTGCTTCTGACCTTCGATGATTCAGTTAAACCATAAGCAAAAATGCCTATAGATTTTTTTGTTTTTATTGGTAAAGTAAGTGTTAAACTTTCTCCTCCTGCATCTATTCTTCTGTTCTCCAGAATAACAGCAGCTGAAGGGTGTGTTTGAGCCTCTACTGTACACTACTGTACACGCGTCAATCTGCATTTCCTTCAGTCTGAGGATTATTATTTCACTTTTGGTGAAAAATGTGCCTAAAAATACAACTTTATTGCTATAAAAAAAAAAACAAAAAAAAACAAGCCTCGCTCGGGTGAAAAAAAGTAACGTAACAGATTACTTTTCTAAAAAGTAACTAAGTAACGCAATTAGTAACTTTTTAAGCGAGTAACGCAATATTGTAATGCTTTTCAAAGTAACTTTCCCCAACACTGATGATATGATTGAAGAGACGTACAACTCCTCTAAACTTCAGATGACGCGAACTCTGAATCTTCACCAGTGCTACATCTTTCTAAATGTCATAATCATCTGTTAACAAACAAGTATTCATGACTTGAATGAGCTCATTGTTTCTGCTTTAAATTATTAGGTTGTTTAAATTAAAACCTTTTTCGCTAAATGTGATTTTGTATATGTACATTTCTGAAATACATAACTTAGACAGTTACTTTTGATAACAGATCACAGTAAATTGTAATGTGGACTCATGCACTTTCTGTAAAAGTTAATGATGTGTATAGTGAAAAGCGCTGTACAAATAAACGTGAATTGAACTGAACATGACGTGTAATGATGCCTTACGTTTTGACAGTGAAGCGCTTGGCTCTGATGAGCTGTTCTCTGAGCTTGTACAGAATCAGCTCCTTGCGACTCTTCTGCTGAGCGCTCAATGAGCGACACACACTCGCCCCGCTGCCTGCGGACACACACACACACACACACACACACACGTACTGTGAAATACAGTCATTTCAATAGGAATCTTCTCAGTCTTCTAACACCTAATATAATGTGGGGCCATTTTTTTAAGTATAATGATTTAGCATCATGATTTTTTAAATATAAGTCAGTGTAGTTGTTAGCTGGTTCGCCATTGACCAACTCACATTTTAAACCTGAAACTAAGGCTTTTGAACTAAGGCTCAACCGGCTTTTCATTCCCCATTGTCCACAAAAGATGAACAGTCTAGAAGATCACATTCATTAAGAGTAAAATCTTCAGTGTCTCTGCACTGTCTGGAATGAGTCCAGATGTAATGAACTAGATCTGATATTGCCTTGTGCTGTGTTGAAAACCCTGTAACACTTGCGGTATTCCCGGTCAAAAATGAACGGCAAGCATAAAAATTGCTTATAAATCTCTATATACTACATCATCATCACCAAATATTGGAATTAATCTTTTTGTCAGCTTGTTTTCTTTCAGTTAAGACAGGTTTTGTATTTATGATTGATAACGGATTTATTGTAGGCTTCCTTGATCTGAGCATCAGTGATTTGGAGAATAAAGTTCATCTGTGTGAAAAATTAAGCCTGTAATACTCAAAATAGTTTGTTTGTGCACATGAATGTGTGTGTGTGTGTGTGTGTGTATGTGCGCGGATGCACGAGTATGGATGTATCCACACATGCACAGGTCCGAGGCCTTTATTTCTGCAAGCCCACATGTCCATATGTGTCCACATGTCCCCATTCATTTTCAATGGGCGGTCATTTTTGACCAATATAAGCTCAGATCAACGAGGCCTACGATCAATCAGTTTAAACCTGTCCTTATTTAAACAACACAAGTTGACAAAAAGATTGAATCCAATATGTGGTGATAAAATAGCGTAACAAGTGATTTATAAGCAATTTTTTGAAGGCTGGCCATTTTTGACTGTGAACATCACAAGTGTAACTTTGTGCCATTTTGTACAAAATAAAAAGCATTTAAAAGAAATTGCTGGTTAAACATTAAAGCACACTAGTGTGATAAACAGTGCATTTGTTTTCATATTTTATGTCAAATTTACACAATTATCCACAAATAATGCTTTTTTCACTCAAAAACCGAGGTACGTAAGCTCAGATAAATAAGGCATGCGATCGATCAATTTAAAAAATTTGGCAATGATTATAAGATTTATAGGTAACATTTTATAATAACTGCACGCTATTAATCATTAGTTAAGCATTAGTAAACAGTTAATTCATCATTTATAAAGCATTAATAGACATTAGTAAGCAGTTTATAAATATGGCTATAAATGATTTATTCTTGATTTATAAGCATATCTATAATGTGTTTCATAATTGTTTTTTCATCATTTATTAATGATCAATTTATCATTTCTAAATGAAGTATAGCATTATTTACACACCAGTTATTTAGGAGTTGTCAGTGGTTCATAAGATCACTTAGAAAGTGTGAGTAAATGTAGTAGATTCAGGGAGTTATAAAGCATTTAGTAGTGGTCAGTTCACTATGTGTGTGAGCTCATCTAAAGTGAGGACTAGTTATGCCTTGTAAAGCATTTATAAAGGAGATTTAATAGTCCTCATTTTAGATGAGCTCACAAACATAGTGAACTAATCACTACTAAATGTTTTATAACTACCTGAATTAATCATGAATTACAGTAGAAATACATGTTAATAAAGCTTTATTATCACACTAAGTAATTATTAATATATGTCTGAATAATAAGATGTATGAATGTACATTTAAATAATTTATTAATCATTTACTCACACTTCCTAAGTGATCTTATGAACCACTGACAACTCCTAAATAACTGCTTTGTAAATAATGCAATACTTAATTTAGAAATGATAAATTGATCATTAATAAAGTATGAAAATACAATTATTAAACACATTATATATATGCTTGTAAATCAAGAATAAAGCATTTATAACTGTATTTATAAACTGCTTACTAATGTCTATTAATGCTTTATAAATGATGAATTAACTGTTTACTAATGCTTAACTAATGATTAATAGCGTGCAGTTATTATAAAGTGTTAGCGATTTATAAGCATTTGTTTGTAAGCCGGTCTTTTTTGACCGAGAACATCACAAGTGTTACAATGTGGGGGAAAAACACAAAAAAAATGACAAAAATAATAAAAAAAAAATTGGGAAGTTGTCAGACTCTGGGTGAGTAAAGTCAGTAAAGTTTAGTCCAATGCAATAACATTAACTAGCATTTTCATGTATGGGAAAACCCTCTCCACGTCAACATGACCCGAACACAACTTGAGGGATATGGAGGATTATGAATTGGCCATGATGTGCTTGACCAAGTCACTTTCACACACAAAGCACATGAATAATCCTCTATATCCCTCAAGTTGTGTGAGCTGTACGTCATACACATGTTGGACATCTCTGTGTGTGCACAGGTAAAAGAGTGTGTTAGGCTGTGTGTACCTGCTTTGGAGCGGGCCGAGCGCTGAGAGACGCTGGAGCTCTGGCGGCGCACAGAAGAGTTGCTCTGCGAGGGTTTCCTGGAGACCGGAGAGACTTTCTCTTCACTGTCTGAGTCCGGAGAGAGAGCCGTCTGAGCGCAGGGCCTCGGCTCTTCTTCATCCCACAGCCCATAGCACTGAGGAGGAAGACGAGGGAATCAACACACTTTAACTCTTTCTGTCTTTCTGTGTTTTCACTGTTATACGGTGTTACGCGTCTCCTGAGAGAGTGGAGGATCTCCGGATCAACACAGAGGAGAAGAAGCAGCAGAAACAAGCGATGAAAGCGAAAACATGATTTTCTCAAGTTTCTGTTCAAAATATTGCTTTTTTTTTTAATGTTCAAGTGTTGATAAAAAAAGAATGCATGAAAGTAGAATAAAACGGGTTATTTTGTTGAAAAGCGGAGGGTCTGTTCTTTCTTTTGATATATTGCATGTTCAGATATTCATACACAAAAGTGTTCTGGGAGCCATTCAAATTGTTGTGAAAGTGTTGGCAACTAAAATAAAACTGGCGGGGGAAAAGAGTTATTGATCAATAATATTTAATATATTTAAAATATTTGGTGAGATTTTTTAAACATTTTTTGCTTAAGGCGAGATCGGGGTTTTTTCCACTGGTCAATTTTGAGATTTTGGGATATTTGTCTTCAATAACATGTCTTCTTTCAGACTTGTGGTGAAAAAAAGTTGGAAATACACATTTAGGTCTTAAATATATATTTTAGGCTCATAAATTCAACAAAAGTTGGCGTTGTAAATCATCATGCTGCTCCCTGTCATCACACACACCGCTGGAAAGCTCTCTCTCTCCTGTACAATGCTGTCGGATCCAAATATGGTAATTTCCTTTTTATCAGCAACCAATCATGAAAGTAAAAGGGCTGAATGCGCAATCTCATTGGCTGATGATAAATCTTTAAAGCCCGTTTTCTCAAAATGACTTTTCTCTCTGAAATCTCCACTTCAGTAGCACATATATACACCAAACTCTCCAGTCTTGTACCTAGTTATATTATGAAGACAATTACAGAGGGATTTATAAATATATTATTCCTAGCCTGATTTATATAATATTTTATTCCAAAAAACATGGCGAAAATCAATTTTTTAAGGCTATTGACAGTATATTCTGATTTACAGGATAACAAAAGTAGATATCCATAAATCCCTCTGTAATTTTTTCTCCCATCTAATATGTGAATACGATGAAAAAAATAATTTTGAACCTGGCTTTATCTAATAGGATAATACTATTTAAAATATATGCAAATTAGTGCATATTTAATTAGATAATGCCGAATTTGCATATTTAAACATTAAATTGCAGAAAACTTGTAATACATTTTTTTCTCATCTTAATGTATGTAATCAACTGGGAAAGTTTCATGGTGATATCTGCTAGTTAAAATGTTTTACCCTATTCACCTGTAGTGTCTCGCCTTTAGACACTTTAAGACACATCTGATCTGAACTTAAGGTTGGTCTCAATTAATGACGACAAGAAAGCAAAAAAATGAAAGATTAAAAAAGCTATAGTTTAAATGACCTGTAAAGCAAATGTAGTGAACTAAATTATTGTATTTGATACAAAATATATATTTTTACAAAATAATTTGGATTCCAAATTTGGAACCTGGCTTGGTTAGACTTGTGGATTTGGCTTCATAACAATATTAAACTTGATATCACAAAAATGAAGGTTCCTATGAGATTTAATTTACCAAAAATAGCCACCGGTGAAAACTGAATTGTGTTCTCCCACCACAAATTAATACATTTATGTCACAAAATCACTTTTATCACATAATTGCAGAACCTTGAGTCTCAGACCATTCCAACAATATGTTTTTTTGTCACGATTAGAAAACATTTCGATTCGATTTTTAAACATGACACGCCCACTAGGGGGAGGAGCCTGTTAACAGGATTCAAAGTACAGTTTTCATGGAAAGCCCAATTTCCAGGATGAATTTTCAATGTTTAAACTTTCAAATGATACCAAAGTTATGATGATCACTAACATATTTCATAGGACAAAAAGGCACCGGGTTAACAGGTTAAAGAGTTTGTGGTTGTACCTTGAGAATGGAGCGATGGAAGAAGAGCGCGAGGAGCTGGACCAGGTCGTAGTGGACATATCCCTCTTTCTTCTCCACACCGATGATGTTGGGCGGGTGGAACGGTTTGGACTTGTCCGTCTCTATGGTTTGGTTAAATGGGAAGAAGCCAAACTGGAAGAAGTATTTTATCACTATGGTGACCTGTGTGTAAAAAGTAAGAGCAAAGAGAAACATGACATGAAAATTCGCACAATGAATTGACGATGAAACTATCTCGACTGCGATCGGCTGGTGAGGAAGACTAACAGCAGATGGAGATCATCAATCGACAATCCACCGATATTCCTGCAGTTCCCGGATGTCAAATGTTGAATTTTCTGTCGAATTTAAACCACTGAATTTGTGGAAGTGAATTTGTAAAGTGAAATAAAATGGACCGAAAATTGCCTGTCGAATATTATAGGTTGTATTTTTAAACAGAATGAATATTTTGGAAGTGAAATCTAAGAGGTGAATATGGATTATTGGATTTTTAATAATGAATTTTGACAGCTTAAATATTGAATTTCAGCCCATAAAAATGCATGCCCTAAAAATACAATGCATTAAAATGCAAAGCACGTTTAATGCAATGCATTTTTTTTTCAATTAGTGCAATTCAACAAGCTTTTTTGTTTCAAAAACATTTGCCATTATTTTACTTTCATAATCTTAGACATTTATTAAGATTAAAGGTGCACTATGAAGGATTTTCAGCTACTGCTTGTAAACAGAGCAATCAAACGTGGCTCCTCCCTGTGGGCGGGGCCACCCACATAAGCCACACCCCCTCTCCTCTGATTGGATAGAGTTACACACACAGCCCAACCCACTCAGGGAACTAGCTGCCGGATGATTAGCTATTTTGCAAACGTTGTGTTATCATGCAAAAATAGCATTTTTTGAGTATATGAACAGAACGAACAGATGATTTGCCATCTTCAGTCTAGCTTGCTAATAATTACATGTCATAAAAATTTAACTGCGATGCCTCGAGTTACAGACAGCACTCAATAAGGCAACAGCAACATTAGCGTATTGTTTTTGTGTCGAGACACGGCAACATAGCAGAGCAGCACAGCAATTCAAGAAGAAAATAAGACATTTTTAACAAACACCACCACACACTTCCAGTGGACCATATGAGGCATTATTTGTGTGTGAGTCTACGAAAATCCTGCATAGTGAACCTGTAACCACTACAGGTTATATGTAGGTGGTTAACCAGTGCAGTAAACCAAAACCCTCTGGTGCTCTTCGGGCATTTTTGACAGAAAAAATTACGTTTTGTTTTTAGAATTTTTTTCTTCATCGGAATGGTATGAAACTTGGTAAAGGTTTTGGCACTTGCTCTGTGAACATATACAAAAAATAAAATAATGGACATGATTCGAACAGGTTTAATGGTCCTTAATAAAATTGTCACACCTGTGCTTCTCATCGTCACAAACGAGCGCATTAGAAATGAATGAGACGAGTTTCCTCTAGTGGAAGCGTTTGGTACTGCAGCCGAACACACTCTCACTGAAAGATCATTCACTGAGATATAACCTCAAATTTGTAACACAACTTTAGATTTATGGCTTTGATTTTCTTGCAGTTTTAGAGTAAAACATGTTTTTGAAAATATATATTTCATAAAAAAATGTTACATAGTGCATTTCTCATAACAACTGTGTAACTTTTTTTAAGTTTATTGTTTTAAACTTTTTCCACTTCATCAATAATCTGCCGAGTGTCGTCTTTGAAAAGAGATCAAACGTCAGTCTGTTTCTCTAAAGCATTCAAGATTTACCACAGTTTAAGCTGGAAATTACATTTTCAGGTCTACGCTCAAAAAGTGAATAAATGGATTATAAATACAGTGTAAATATAATTTAGTACCATAAAATCCCCATAAAATACAAAATATTAAATAAAAAACATTATCAAACTAAAATATAGTACATTCATTTCATTGAAAAAAAAACAAAAACTTTTCCAGTCATTTCTGACCGTCACACAAAGAGCACCACAGGGTTAAACACTCACTAATCAACATATTTTAGTTAATATAACACTTGGAACAATAAGGTTCCTTTTGCTAACATTAGTTGAAATGAACGAACAGTGAAATATATTTTTTAAGCATTTCTGAATCTTAGTTAACATCAGCGATCACTCCCAGATCTGGTACCTCCGTGTAGACGATGGCCGTCATCCAGAAGCGTTTGCTGGGCCGGGGGACCGACAGCATGGCCCACAGGAAGATGAGGATGGGCAGCACCAGTGTGGCCACCGACGCCGAGATCATGTGGTTGAGGATGATGACCAGGTAACACACCATCTCAGACCGAGCCACCAGCGTGTTGTAGAGAGCGTAGAGGAGCTGGAGGAACTGCGGCTGAGAGCGGTAGAAGAGCTCAGACTCCTCCAGCTGCTCGTCGTAGAACATCCTGACGGAGACAACCATCCATGCAGTGGTTTAATGCACGTGTGTGGTGTACGGACATATACAGGGAAGACTGGGGCTCTCTGGCAGATTTTTAAAAGATATTTAATAGTGCTGGGCAACGATTAATCGCATCCAAAATAAAAGTTTGTGTTTACATGATATATGTGTGTGTGCTGTGTATCATTATTTTGTATATATGAGACCCTGGATCACGTCACCAGTCTCGAGTCGCATGGGTATATCTGTGGCAATGCAATAGCCAACAATACATTGTATGGGTCAAAATTATCGATTTTTCTTTTATGCCTAAAATCATTAGGATATTAAGTAAAGATCATGTTCCATGAGGATATTCATCAGCAAGAACAGAAATGCACAACTTTAAAGGAGATTTTCAGTGTTTCGATTTTTTTGCACCCTCAGATTCAAGATTTTCTAATAGTCATATCTCGGCCAAATATCGTCATATCCTAACAAACCACACATCAATGGAAAGATTATTTATTCAGCTTTCGATAATGTATAAATCTCATTTTAAAAAAATTGACCTTGTGACTCGTTTTGTGGTCCAGGGTCACATATAAATACGCACACGTGCAAGTATATATTTAAGAAATATTTGCATGTATACTGAATATATATATTTATATTATATATAAATATTTGATATATAAATAACATATTTTCTTAAATATATACATGCATGTGTGTGGTGTATTTATATATATACAAAATAATTATACACACACATATATCATGTAAACAAAAACTTTTATTTTGGATGCGATTAATCATGATTAATCGTTGCCCAGCACTATTTTTTTTTTAAATATTATTTTTTTTTCTTTTGCAATAAAAGTCTACATAGATAAGTGTTGACCACAAAAGGCTCTTGAACAGTTTCACTGTTATTGCCCAAAAAATATTGAGCACATTTATTTTGTTGTTACACTATATGAGTGGAAACCAGCTGTTCATTGAAACAATAAATTCTTTTTTTTTTTTTTTTTTTTTAATATGGAGAAACAATTGTCAACAGCATGTCTGTATTTAAATGGGTTACAGACTATTTAATGGCTTTTCAGCCTCATTTAAAACAAAAAAAGGAAACAAAATTAATGTACTGTAAAAATTAGCAATCAAAAAAAGAAAAAAAATATAATTAGTCTGTTTTTTTTTTTAACTCGACACACTTGACATAAATAGCCTTGTTTTAAGAACATAACTCGACCTTTTGAAAACAAGCATTTAAGAAACGATTCGCTTAAATTGTAAGTGTTGTTAGCAATACTAATGCATAATGAGTTTAAATACATGTGTCTGGTGTTATTTTTACATACACTACTGTTCAAAAGTCTGGGGACAGTAAGATTTTTATTTTAATTGAAAGAAATTTATACTTTTGTTCATCAAGGATGCATTAAATAGATCAAAAGTGAACGTAAAGACATTTATAATGTTAAAAAAGATTTTGTTTAGAATAAATGCTGTTCTTTTTAACTGTCTATTCATTAAAGAATCCTGAAAATTAAAATGTATGACGGTTTCCACAGAAATATGAAGCCATTTCCAACACTGATAATAATCATAAATGTTTCTTGAGCATCAGATCCTCATATTAGAGTGATTTGTGAAGGATCATGTGACACTGAAGACTGGAGTAATGATGCTGAACATTCAGCTTTGATCACAGGAATACATTACACTTTACTATATATTCACATAGAGAACTGATGATTTACATTAGAATAATATTACACTGTTTTACAGTATTTTTGTATCATAAAATCATTAAAAAAAATATATATATATATTTTTTTTTATCTTACAGAGCCCAAACAGTAGTTTCTAACAGTAGTGTGTCGTACTGAAATGGAAAGGTATAGTATTATATTGTGTCGTTCACACACACATCTTCACACACACCTTGAGCTCCAGCTGGCTGGTTCAGGAGCCGGTTGCAGAAACCGCTTAGACTAGTCTTACAAGTTAGTCATCGGATCTTTTTCATAAAGACTGTTCATAACTTTAAGTCAGTTACATTAAAAACATACATTGGCATAATTTGATACTGAAAAGTAAGACTAGTCGTCCCTTGACTAACTGCTCGTGGGTCACACTAGATCTTAAGACAGTCTTAACATAATGGCCAAGTTTATGCAACTGGCCCAGGTCACATGACGCGGCTCACCTGCTCCTCAGAAGCTCATTGGCCGTCAGCTGATGGCTCATGGACAGCAGAGACTGACTCTCATCAGGTGTTTGGATGCGAATCTTCCTGCCGTCAGCGTCAGCGTCCAGGCCCGTGGCTTTACTGTACGAGGGAGGGATATCGGCTCGTTCCCAGTCCGGAGAACTGGTCCAGTGTGTGTGTGGAGGCTCTCGTTCGCTCACAGGCTCCTCGATGGTGTCACTGGTGCCCTGGCGCGAGTACAGATCTGTGCACTGCGAGTGCTCACTAACACAGACCAGAGAGACACACACCTTAGTCTATATATACATGAATATAATATTTAGGTGTATATGACATTCTTCTTTCAGACGAATACAATCGGAGTTATATTAAAAAATGTCCTGGCTCTTCCAAGCTTTATAATGGCAGTGAATGGGCACCATTTTTTTTAAGTCCATACAAGTGCATCAATCCGTGATAAAAGTCCATCATAAAAGTGCATCTATCCATCATAAAAGTGCACCTATCCATCATAAAAGTGCATCTATTCATCATAAAAGTGCATCTATCCATCATAAAAGTGCATCTATCCATCATAAAAGTGCATCTATCCATGATAAAAGTGCATCTATCCATCATAAAAGTGCATCTATCCATCATAAAAGTGCATCTATCCATCATAAAAGTGCATCTATACATGATAAAAGTGCATCTATCCATCATAAAAGTGCACCTATGATAAAAGTGCATCTATCCATCATAAAAGTGTTACTCTTGTGGCGCAAGTCGACTTACGTACGGCCGTCTGTCGGAAGCTAGTTATTTTAGTCGATAAAGTTTTAAAAATGGATATTTTTCGTCTGATAAGTGCATCTATCCATCATAAAAGTGCATCCATCCATCATAAAAGTGCATCCATCCATCATAAAAGTGCATCTATCCATCATAAAAGTGCATCTATCCATCATAAAAGTGCATCTATCCATCATAAAAGTGCATCTATCCATCATAAAAGTGCATCTGTCCATCATAAAAGTGCATCTATCCATCATAAAAGTGCATCTATCCATCATCTATCCATCATAAAAGTGCATCCATCCATCATAAAAGTGCATCCATCCATCATAAAAGTGCATCTATCCATCATAAAAGTTCATCTATCCATGATAAAAGTGCATCTATCCATCATAAAAGTGCATCTATCCATCATAAAAGTGCATCTATCCATCATAAAAGTGCATCTATCCATCATAAAAGTGCATCTGTCCATCATAAAAGTGCATCTATCCATCATAAAAGTGCATCTATCCATCATCTATCCATTATAAAAGTGCATCTATCCATCATAAAAGTGCATCTATCCATCATAAAAGTGCATCTATCCATCATAAAAGTGCATCTATCCATCATAAAAGTGCATCTATCCATCATCTATCCATTATAAAAGTGCATCTATCCATCATAAAAGTGCATCTATCCATCATAAAAGTGCATCTATCCATCATCTATCCATCATAAAAGTGCATCTGTCCATCATAAAAGTGCATCTATCCATCATAAAAGTGCATCTATCCATCATAAAAGTGCATCTGTCCATCATAAAAGTGCATCTATCCATCATAAAAGTGCATCTATCCATCATAAAAGTGCATCTATCCATCATAAAAGTTCATCTATAAAAGTGCATCTATCATCATAAAAGTGCATCTATCCATGATAAAAGTGCATCTATCCATCATCTGTCCATCATAAAAGTGCATCTATCCATCATCTATCCATCATAAAAGTGCATCTATCATCATAAAAGTGCATCTATCCATCATCTATCCATCATAAAAGTTCATCTATCCATGATAAAAGTGCATCTATCATCATAAAAGTGCATCTATCCATCATAAAAGTGCATCTATCATCATAAAAGTGCATCTATCCATCATAAAAGTGCATCTATCATCATAAAAGTGCATCTATCCATCATCTATCCATCATAAAAGTGCATCTATCCATGATAAAAGTGCATCTATCCATCATAAAAGTGCATCTATCATCATAAAAGTGCATCTATCTATCATAAAAGTGCATCTATACATGATAAAAGTGCATCTATCTATCCTAAAAGTGCATCTATCCATCATAAAAGTGCATCTATCATCATAAAAGTGCATCTATCTATCATAAAAGTGCATCTATCCATCATAAAAGTGCATCTATACATGATAAAAGTGCATCTATCCATGATAAAAGTGCATCTGTCCATGATAAAAGTGCATCTATCCATCATAAAAGTGCATCTATCCATCATAAAAGTGCATCTGTCCATCATAAAAGTGCATCTATCATCATAAAAGTGCATCTATCCATCATAAAAGTGCATCTATCCATCATAAAAGTGCATCTATCCATCATAAAAGTGCATCTATCTATCATAAAAGTGCATCTATCATCATAAAAGTGCATCTATCCATCATCTATCATCATAAAAGTGCATCTATCATCATAAAAGTGCATCTATCATCATAAAAGTGCATCTATCCATCATAAAAGTGCATCTATACATGATAAAAGTGCATCTATCCATCATAAAAGTGCATCTGTCCATGATAAAAGTGCATCTATCATCATAAAAGTGCATCTATCCATCATAAAAGTGCATCTATCCATCATAAAAGTGCATCTATACATGATAAAAGTGCATCTATCCATCATAAAAGTGCATCTATCCATCATAAAAGTGCATCTATCATCATAAAAGTGCATCTATCCATCATAAAAGTGCATCTATCCATCATAAAAGTGCATCTATCCATCATAAAAGTGCATCTATACATGATAAAAGTGCATCTATACATGATTAAAGTGCATCTATCCATCATAAAAGTGCATCTATCCATGATAAAAGTGCATCTATCCATGATAAAAGTGCATCTATCCATCATAAAAGTGCATCTATCCATCATAAAAGTGCATCTATCATCATAAAAGTGCATCTATCCATCATAAAAGTGTATCTATCATCATAAAAGTGCATCTATCCATGATAAAAGTGCATCTATCCATGATAAAAGTGCATCTATCCATCATAAAAGTGCATATATCCATCATAAAAGTGCATCTATCATCATAAAAGTGCATCTATCCATCATAAAAGTGTATCTATCATCATAAAAGTGCATCTGTCCATCATAAAAGTGCATCTGTCCATCATAAAAGTGCATCTATACATGATAAAAGTGCATCTATCATCATAAAAGTGCATCTATCCATCATAAAAGTGCATCTGTCCATGATAAAAGTGCATCTATCCATCATAAAAGTGCATCTATCATCATAAAAGTGCATCTATCCATGATAAAAGTGCATCTATCCATCATAAAAGTGCATCTATCCATCATAAAAGTGCATCTATCATCATAAAAGTGCATCTATCCATGATAAAAGTGCATCTGTCCATGATAAAAGTGCATCTATCCATCATAAAAGTGCATCTATCCATCATAAAAGTGCATCTATCATCATAAAAGTGCATCTATCCATCATAAAAGTGTATCTATCATCATAAAAGTGCATCTATCCATGATAAAAGTACATCTATCCATGATAAAAGTGCATCTATCCATCATAAAAGTGCATATATCCATCATAAAAGTGCATCTATCCATCATAAAAGTGTATCTATCATCATAAAAGTGCATCTGTCCATCATAAAAGTGCATCTATCCATCATAAAAGTGTATCTATCATCATAAAAGTGCATATATCCATCATAAAAGTGTATCTATCATCATAAAAGTGCATATATCCATGATAAAAGTGCATCTATCCATGATAAAAGTGCATCTATCCATCATAAAAGTGCATATATCCATCATAAAAGTGCATCTATCCATCATAAAAGTGCATCTATCCATCATAAAAGTGCATCTATCCATCATAAAAGTGCATCTATCATCATAAAAGTGCATCTATCCATCATAAAAGTGTATCTATCATCATAAAAGTGCATCTATCCATGATAAAAGTGCATCTATCCATGATAAAAGTGCATCTATCCATCATAAAAGTGCATATATCCATCATAAAAGTGCATCTATCCATCATAAAAGTGTATCTATCATCATAAAAGTGCATCTGTCCATCATAAAAGTGCATATATCCATCATAAAAGTGTATCTATCATCATAAAAGTGCATATATCATCATAAAAGTGCATCTATCATCATAAAAGTGCATCTGTCCATCATAAAAGTGCATCTATCCATCATAAAAGTGCATCTATACATGATAAAAGTGCATCTATCCATCATAAAAGTGCATCTATCATCATAAAAGTGCATCTGTCCATCATAAAAGTGCATCTATCCATGATAAAAGTGCATCTATCCATCATCTATCATCATAAAAGTGCATCTATCCATCATAAAAGTGCATCTATCATCATAAAAGTGCATCTGTCCATCATAAAAGTGCATCTATCCATGATAAAAGTGCATCTATCCATGATAAAAGTGCATCTATCCATCATAAAAGTGCATCTATCCATCATAAAAGTGCATCTATCCATCATAAAAGTGCATCTATCATCATAAAAGTGCATCTATCCATCATAAAAGTGTATCTATCATCATAAAAGTGCATCTATCCATGATAAAAGTGCATCTATCCATGATAAAAGTGCATCTATCCATCATAAAAGTGCATCTATCCATCATAAAAGTGCATCTATCCATCATAAAAGTGCATCTATCATCATAAAAGTGCATCTATCCATCATAAAAGTGTATCTATCATCATAAAAGTGCATATATCCATCATAAAAGTGCATCTATCCATCATAAAAGTGTATCTATCATCATAAAAGTGCATCTGTCCATCATAAAAGTGCATATATCCATCATAAAAGTGTATCTATCATCATAAAAGTGCATATATCATCATAAAAGTGCATCTATCATCATAAAAGTGCATCTGTCCATCATAAAAGTGCATCTATCCATCATAAAAGTGCATCTATCCATGATAAAAGTGCATCTGTCCATCATAAAAGTGCAATAAAGGCCTTCTGAAGTGAAGTGAGGCGTTTGTGTAAGAAAAATATCCATTTTTAAAACTTTATCGACTAAAATAACTAGCTTCCGACAGACGGCCGTACGTAAGTCGACTTGCGCCACAAGAGTAACACTTTTCTATCACGGATTGATGCACTTGAATGGACTTCAAAAAAATGGTGCCCATTCACTGCCATTATAAAGCTTGGAAGAGCCAGGACATTTTTTAATATAACTCTGATTGTATTCGTCTATATTCGTCATATACACCGAGGATGACTTCAGGGTGAGTAAATCATGGGCTAATTTTCATTTTTGGGTGAACTATGCCTTTAAGTATTTACATCAGATGGAAAAGCCAAGATGCACATGCATAAAAAACATGTGCTCAATGATATGATGATATATTTTTTTTATCCGATATTACGACATGCCATAAACTCGATGGAAACACATTTACCAAATAAATCCCTTGATGCCCAACAATAAACTCATGTGACGCTTAAAAACACCCTTTATCAATCGCTTTCAACCAGGTATAATGTTGTGTTCTTTTGCATTGCTGTATTTGTGTTGTACTGTATCAGATTTTAGTTGTATTGTATAGCACTTTGTGTCAACCTTGAGTTACGTTGAAAGTGCTTTATAAATAAAGAAAAAGAAAAGAAAGAAGGTCAGTGAGAAACAGTGTGATGCATGACATCATCCACAAGAGGGAAGAGTCGTCACACTTTACCCAGAAGTCTTTGAAAACGTGGCCCCGTTTTATATTACGAGTCTTCAACTGCTACTGTACTCATCATTTGATCCAATGCACGTTTAGTGTGCTTCTACACTGGACTTGTATTTAAAAAAAATAGGTTACACTATTTACACACACACACACACACACACACACACACACACACACACACACACCTGGACGCAGACGAGGACTGCAGGTCTACACTGGGCAGTCTGCAGAGTCGGGGTCGAGTTCGCTGGCTGGTTTTGAGGACACTGGTTTCCTCAGGCTGGTCGTACAGCGCAGGGGATTCTGGGAACACACTACACACAACACTCAGGGTTCACTTACAATACATCACATGATTTTATAAGATAGGCAACATGGTATTCTTTCAAGAGTCTTGGAAACATGGTAATTATTCCCTACCATGGTATAGCGAAGTCCAATAGTGTTATGGAATATATTTACTATGATACCATGGTATTAGTTTAAGAGCAAATAGCATGGTTTATCAATACAGGGTGACAATGTGTGGTTACACTTTATATTAAGGTGTCCTTGTTACAGTGTAATTATATATTTAAGTACAGTACTGAGGAATAATAATGAACATGCGTACTTACAATAGTGTTAGGGTGTTTTTTTAGGGTTATTTGCATGTAATTATGCATAATTTACTGTAATTACTATAGTAACTAGACGTAACATGTAACAAGGACACTGTAAAATGAAGTGTAACCCAATTAAGTTTACAGTGTGCTTGTTACACATTACGTGTAGTTACTAAAGTAATATATATTATATAATTATACTATTATACTAAACCAAACCCTAACCCTCTAGTAAGTGCATGTAGTTTATTACTATTACTCAATACTTAAATGTGTAATTACACTGTAACACTGACACCTTACAATTAGGTGTAACCGAATACAGTCGATCAGTACCATGGTATATCTAAGTACAAGCAGTAATATAGAAATACTACAGTTTAGGGACATGCTGTTGTGGGATTGCCATATTTTCAGATCTGGTAATACCATGGTATTCTTTTCTGTGCCTTAAAATACCATGAATTACATCATATCATTTAAAAATATGTATTTTTTTCCTCAACAAATTAATACTTTTATTCATCAAGGATGCATTTAATGGATCAAAAGTGACAGTAAAGACATTTATAATGTTACAAAAGATTTTTGTTTCAAATAAATGGTTTCCACAAAAATATTACATTTAAAAATCAATGTTCTTTTAATTTGTAATAATATTTCACTGTTGTGTTTTACTGTATTTTTGCTCAAATAAATGCAGCCTTGGTGATCAGAAGAGACTTCTGTCAGAAACACTGAAAAATCTTACAGACCCAAACCTTTAGACAGTGTAAATATGGTATCAGAGTGTGTTATTACCATTTTACACCAGCAGCAGAGTTTGACCAAACGTATACGTCATATGTTTAGCCAACGCATTTATAAATTAGCGAAGGCATATCGCTTTTTACAGAGATAACAGGAAAATAATGCAACAAAGTTTATTTCCAGAAGAAAATAGCGTCACAGTCCAGCTCGAGTAAGTTCAGTGATGTTTCATTTTTGTTGTAAAAAAGTTATTAATTTAGTTAATTTATATATATATATATATATATATAGCATCTCTGGAGAAAACAGTCATGTCATCGTCCAGCTCAGATCAGTTCTCATATAATGGTGTCAATGCAGGTAGATAAAAAAAATCAGTAATATTGTTGAAAATTTAATTAAGCCAAAAGCCAAACGCGACAGTGGCGAGGAACCGAAACTCCATCAGTGACAGAACGGAGGAAAGCCACTGAGAGCATCTGGTCTACACGAGGCCTGAGACAGAAAGCTGTTGTTGAGATCTGCACACAGGGCGTAACCAGAGAAAACACGGACCATCAAAATAACAGGCTTCTGCACTGAATTAATCCAGTTACAGTTCACACTCACTGAAGAGTTCACATTAAAAGAGAGGAACTGGGTCACGCTGAAAGGGGCTTTAGACTGTTAGGTTAGGGTCCGGCTTAGTAGATTAAGTTGACATGTACTTGTAAAGTTACTTATAGTCAGTAGAATGTCTGTTGAGGAGCATCAGAATAAAGTGTTAGCAGATATTAATCAGACGGTCTACTAATAGAGGTCATGCGTGTGACGTCACCATCGGCCGGAGTGACTGAGTGGCAGAAACACTGAGTGGCATCATTTGAGTCATCATTGAGTTCCACACGGCTCTGCGGGGGTTAATAAAGGCCTTCTGAAGTGAAGCGATGCGTTCGTGTAAGAAAATTATCCATATTTAAAAGTTTATCGACTAAAATAACTAGCTTACGGCCGTACGCATCGATTTACAGTGATTGTATTCGTCTGAAAGAAGAATGTCATATACACCTAGGATGACTTCAGGGTGAGTAAATCATGGGGTAATTTTCATTTTTGGGTGAGCTATCCCTTTAACTTCACAACACATGTGTGCTGAGTGGTGTTTCTGTACCTGGACAGGTGTTCCCCGTAACCCTGCGGTGGACGGTCGCTCCTCACAGGACTGAAGTCTGAACACACGTCCTCGGTTCGGTCCAGGCTGGACTGAGCCGACGCCGGCCCGCACATCTGTCTCTGGTAGTACATGTGTACGCTGTCCCGGGAGGGAGTGTTCCCCTGCAGAGAAGCAGACCGGCGTTAAACCTCAACGTTTGCAGTTCTGTCCGGTCCAAGCATGATGCTCATTCATCAGAGGTGTAATGATGTATGTGACCCTGGACCACAAAACCAGTCACAGGGGTCAATGTTTTTAAATTGAGATTTATACCTCATCTGAAAGCTGAATAAATAATCTCTCCACTGATGTGTGGTTTGTTAGGATAGGACAATATTTGGTCGAGATACAACTATTAGACAATCTGGAATCTGAGGGTGCAAAAAAATCGAAACATTGAGAAAATCTCCTTTAAAGTTGTTCATTTATGTTGGCGATTGTGCTGCATTCACTCACAAAAATATTTTTTTTATATATTTACGATAGGAAATTTACAAAATATCTTCATGGAACATGATCTTTACTTAATATCCAAATGATTTTTGGCATAAAAGAAAAATCTATCATTTTGACCCATACGATGTATTGTCGGCTATTGCCTCAAATATACCTGTGCGACTCGTGACTGGTTTTGTGATCCAGGGTCACATATAAGTGATGATCCATTACGTTTTAAAATAACGTACACCAACACTAAACCCTAAACCTCCCTGATAGTGTTAACAAAAGCAAATGCGACATAAAAAACGTAATCGTAACCATGACATTTTAGTTTGTTTTTGAACTTTGAGCTCTTGTATCGTGACTCGTCTTTTACAGGATCGTACCGGATCTCTCCACATCATAAGTATAATTCTGTACAGCTGAGCTACTGAACAAGCTTAGTACGTCAGTGAAACTGAACATATGGAGCTGGTTAAGTGATGCAAACTCCAAAATATATTCATTTACAAATCATGCACTATGGTAAAAAGTGTTTTGAGGTCATAACATAATTGTGCAAGGAGCCGCATGAAAACAAGTCTTTATTAATTCATAATCTGCCCCTGTAATCATAATCGTGTGTGAAATCGATTAAAAGTTCTTGCTGTTTCACTGCCTCTAGTGTTCATTTCTTTTAGAAACCGCAGTGATATGTACGTATTGGAACGTATTTTGCAAAAATGTTGCCACAGGAACGCTTTTCCAATGAGCCTGTGTTGCACAACCGCAAGAGTGTGTGTGTGTGAGACAGTACCTTCTTGACCTCATGTGTGAGCATGCAGCGCTCGATGCGCAGGACGCTGGAGATGTCGATGTGCTCCTGACAGATGGAGTTCAGCCAGGCCGTGAAGCTGTCCAGCAGGGCCAGGAAAAGCACCCAGGAGAACTTCACGATGTTAAACACTCGTTTCATGATGTTATCTGGAGCAGAGAGAGCAGAGCTTCAGGACTGCTGGACTGATGAATGTGTTGTGCATGTAACTCATCGAGGTTATAATAATAATAATAATAACACGAGGAGGCCGTTGACGTGTTCATACCTGGACCTTCAGACACCTCCTCCTCCTCCTCCTCCTCCTCCTCTTCTTCTGCTACACCTTCCTCTTGATTCTCCTCAACGGCCACATGCACTGCACAGGGAGAACACACTACATTAATAGGGGCTTTCGCACCGGATCGTTCTAGGAACTGACCACTAGGGGGAGTACCCGAGAACTAATGGTTCCCCTAAGAATTATAATTATAATTATTATTATTTTAGGAAGGTTTTCTGGTTGCATTCGCATCGCCAGTAGGAACTCTGAAGTGACGAAAGTCACGTTTGTTGTTGGGACTTTTATTTTGAAAGCGCTGAGAACGACTGAGCTCACATCACTCACATTCCCTGTGTTCATTAGTTTATGATCTGTCTAATAGTCCTGTCTAATAAGATAGAAGTATTATACATAGAAAGTAGACAGTAATGAAAAGTTATTAGCGTATGTAATTTGGTTGATGTCCAGTGTTGCTGAACAGAAATACATAATCATGATTCTCTTGGTCTCCTCAAAGTTGCCTTGGGTTTTCTCCTCAGCGTAAAGGTTGAGAGCTCCATCTATCACTGATTTCCATGTCCGTAGAGTTAGTTTCTGGAGTAAATATATAGGCTATAATCTGTGTGTTTACACAGCCTTTTTAAAAATGGGGGGTGCTGGTGTTTCGCGTGCGTTCGGCCAATCAGCGAACACTAACGTCACGGATAGTTCCTATAGACAGAGCCCGTCTACGGAGAGCCTGGCCACTCCCTATTAAGTCCTATTGTACCGAATGTTGGTTGTAGTTCCACCAGAGTTCCACTGGGGGCGATCGCCCATGAGTGCAGAATGAATGGGAGTCTATGGAGCTAGACGGCTAAATGTGTCTCTTTCACCCGATTGTCGTTGGGAAATCTCAGATTTGATTGTAGGTTTTGCAAGTTCAACATGGGTTATAGGTCGAAAGTTGAATGAACGAGTACTTATGTCCTTTCCATTTCTTACAGGTTGAGTTGTTGTTGCCCATAACACGCTAGCATTCTGCTAATGAACGCTGATTGGTCAGTGAAGGACTGATTACGACCAGAGATACCGCTTGATGACTGTGTGTGTGTGTGTGTGTGTGTGTGTGTGTGTGTGTGTGTGTGTGTGTATTTTCGGCGTGGTCTTTTAAAACAACAAAACAAAAACTCTTCTATCACGTGTGTTTCCCTGTGTCAGCTGTGTTGTGTGTTTCCCTGTGTCAGCTGTGTTGTGTGTTTGCCTGTGTCAGCTGTGTTGTGTGTTTGCCTGTGTCAGCTGTCAGCTGTGTTGTGTGTTTACCTGTGTCAGCTGTGTTGTGTGTTTACCTGTGTCAGCTGTGTTGTGTATTTCCCTGTGTCAGCTGTGTTGTGTTTCCCTGTGTCAGCTGTGTTGTGTGTTTCCCTGTGTCAGCTGTGTTGTGTATTTCCCTGTGTCAGCTGTGTTGTGTATTTCCCTGTGTCAGCTGTGTTGTGTTTCCCTGTGTCAGCTGTGTTGTGTGTTTCCCTGTGTCAGCTGTGTTGTGTGTGTACCTGTGTCAGCTGTGTTGTGTGTTTACCTGTGTCAGCTGTGTTGTGTATTTCCCTGTGTCAGCTGTGTTGTGTGTTTCCCTGTGTCAGCTGTGTTGTGTGTTTCCCTGTGTCAGCTGTGTTGTGTGTGTACCTGTGTCAGCTGTGTTGTGTGTTTACCCGTGTCAGCTGTGTTGTGTGTTTACCCGTGTCAGCTGTGTTGTGTTTACCTGTGTCAGCTGTGTTGTGTGTTTACCTGTGTCAGCTGTGTTGTGTGTTTCCCTGTGTCAGCTGTGTTGTGTGTTTACCTGTGTCAGCTGTGTTGTGTATTTCCCTGTGTCAGCTGTGTTGTGTGTTTCCCTGTGTCAGCTGTGTTGTGTGTATACCTGTGTCAGCTGTGTTGTGTGTTTCCCTGTGTCAGCTGTGTTGTGTATTTCCCTGTGTCAGCTGTGTTGTGTGTATACCTGTGTCAGCTGTGTTGTGTGTTTACCTGTGTCAGCTGTGTTGTGTGTTTGCCTGTGTCAGCTGTGTTGTGTGTTTACCTGTGTCAGCTGTGTTGTGTTTACCTGTGTCAGCTGTGTCGTGTGTTTACCTGTGTCAGCTGTGTTGTGTATTTCCCTGTGTCAGCTGTGTTGTGTATTTCCCTGTGTCAGCTGTGTTGTGTATTTCCCTGTGTCAGCTGTGTTGTGTGTATACCTGTGTCAGCTGTGTTGTGTGTTTACCTGTGTCAGCTGTGTTGTGTGTTTGCCTGTGTCAGCTGTGTTGTGTGTTTACCTGTGTCAGCTGTGTTGTGTGTTTACCCGTGTCAGCTGTGTTGTGTTTACCCGTGTCAGCTGTGTTGTGTGTTTACCCGTGTCAGCTGTGTTGTGTGTTTGCCTGTGTCAGCTGTGTTGTGTGTGTACCTGTGTCAGCTGTGTTGTGTGTTTACCCGTGTCAGCTGTGTTGTGTTTACCTGTGTCAGCTGTGTTGTGTATTTCCCTGTGTCAGCTGTGTTGTGTGTATACCTGTGTCAGCTGTGTTGTGTGTTTACCTGTGTCAGCTGTGTTGTGTGTTTACCTGTGTCAGCTGTGTTGTGTGTTTCCCTGTGTCAGCTGTGTTGTGTGTTTACCTGTGTCAGCTGTGTTGTGTGTATACCTGTGTCAGCTGTGTTGTGTGTTTACCTGTGTCAGCTGTGTCGTGTGTTTGCCTGTGTCAGCTGTGTTGTGTGTTTCCCTGTGTCAGCTGTGTTGTGTGTTTACCTGTGTCAGCTGTGTCGTGTGTTTACCTGTGTCAGCTGTGTTGTGTGTTTCCCTGTGTCAGCTGTGTTGTGTGTTTACCTGTGTCAGCTGTGTTGTGTGTTTCCCTGTGTCAGCTGTGTTGTGTGTTTACCTGTGTCAGCTGTGTCGTGTGTTTGCCTGTGTCAGCTGTGTTGTGTGTTTCCCTGTGTCAGCTGTGTCGTGTGTTTGCCTGTGTCAGCTGTGTTGTGTGTTTACCTGTGTCAGCTGTGTTGTGTGTATACCTGTGTCAGCTGTGTTGTGTGTTTACCTGTGTCAGCTGTGTCGTGTGTTTGCCTGTGTCAGCTGTGTTGTGTGTTTCCCTGTGTCAGCTGTGTTGTGTGTTTACCTGTGTCAGCTGTGTCGTGTGTTTACCTGTGTCAGCTGTGTTGTGTTTCCCTGTGTCAGCTGTGTTGTGTGTTTCCCTGTGTCAGCTGTGTTGTGTGTTTACCTGTGTCAGCTGTGTCGTGTGTTTACCTGTGTCAGCTGTGTTGTGTGTTTCCCTGTGTCAGCTGTGTTGTGTGTTTACCTGTGTCAGCTGTGTTGTGTGTTTCCCTGTGTCAGCTGTGTTGTGTGTTTACCTGTGTCAGCTGTGTTGTGTGTTTACCTGTGTCAGCTGTGTTGTGTGTTTACCTGTGTCAGCTGTGTTGTGTTTACCTGTGTCAGCTGTGTTGTGTTTACCTGTGTCAGCTGTGTTGTGTGTTTACCTGTGTCAGCTGTGTTGTGTGTTTCCCTGTGTCAGCTGTGTTGTGTGTTTACCTGTGTCAGCTGTGTTGTGTGTTTACCTGTGTCAGCTGTGTTGTGTGTTTACCTGTGTCAGCTGTGTTGTGTTTACCTGTGTCGGCTGTGTCGTGTGTTTACCTGTGTCGGCTGTGTTGTGTGTTTACCTGTGTCAGCTGTGTTGTGTGTTTGCCTGTGTCAGCTGTGTTGTGTGTTTGCCTGTGTCAGCTGTGTTGTGTGTTTCCCTGTGTCAGCTGTGTTGTGTGTTTCCCTGTGTCAGCTGTGTCGTGTGTTTGCCTGTGTCAGCTGTGTCGTGTGTTTACCTGTGTCAGCTGTGTTGTGTGTTTGCCTGTCAGCTGTGTTGTGTGTTTCCCTGTGTCAGCTGTGTTGTGTGTTTGCCTGTGTCAGCTGTGTTGTGTGTTTACCTGTGTCAGCTGTGTTGTGTTTACCTGTGTCAGCTGTGTTGTCGATGTCTCGAGAGAAAAGAAAGTGCAGAGCTGAAAGCACCAAAGTGACTGAAGGATTGCCGTAAAGCAGTATCTCTGGTCGTACGATGTGTATGACGTCATTGACATTTTAAAAGACTTTTTAAAGCAAATAAGTGACTCTAAAAAATCCGGTGCGAACACGCCGACATCTGGGAACTTCGGCCAATAGTTCTAGGAACGTTCCTCCGGTGCGAAAGCCCCTAATGTTACAATAATGTTATTACCATGTAATAAGCACATCTCTCTCTCTCTCTCTCTCTCTCTCTATCTATCTATCTATCTATCTATCTATCTATCTATCTATCTATCTATCTATCTATCTATCTATCTATCTACCAAATGTTTCACCAAACTTTTGTTTTTTTGTAATTTTACACAATTTTATCCAATGTTCATATTCCTATTCTGGAAAATATGCTAATTATGGCATATTTAATTACATAATGCATAATTTACATATTTAAACAATTAATTTTCATAAAACTTGTAATGCAAACTTTTTTGATGTTGTTTTTTTGTGTGCAATTTCTTATCTATCTAGGAAGTATGGAACTATTATCTACATTTCCCCCTGTTCACCTGGAGTGTCTTGCCTTGAATATATGAACTGAATGTTTTATTGTCTCTGTCTGGCGGCCGAATCGGCTGAAACCCCGTCCAGGCGTCATATGGGATGAATCGACCGGAGCGAATTCAACACAGTCCCAGGAATGTCGGGCCTGAAGCCGCCCACCAGGAGGGATCTGGCAGCCGGAGACCCGGGCCTGTGTCCACACAGAGGGTTTAATCAGGCGCTCGATGTTCCCAGGAGTCGCGTGGAGTGTACAAGACGTCTATTAATGACCCGAGCGCGGCGTTCAGAGGAACAGAGCGCTATAGAGCGGTCCAGACCCGTCCTAAAGCTGACGTGAGCACTCACGAGGGCACAAACATGCTCCAATAAACCAGCAGATCATAACTTCTGACATGTCCACTGTATTTAAAGTGGGTTTATGGATCTGCATTATTTTTTTTATCACATTTTCTTGAACACTTACACAATGTACCAACACATACACTCACCTAAAGGATTATTAGGAACACCATACTAATACTGTGTTTGACCCCCTTTCGCCTTCAGAACTGCCTTAATTCTACGTGGCATTGATTCAACAAGGTGCTGAAAGCATTCTTTAGAAATGTTGGCCCATATTGATAGGATAGCATCTTGCAGTTGATGGAGATTTGTGGGATGCACATCCAGGGCACGAAGCTCCCGTTCCACCACATCCCAAAGATGCTCTATTGGGTTGAGATCTGGTGACTGTGGGGGCCATTTTAGTACAGTGAACTCATTGTCATGTTCAAGAAACCAATTTGAAATGATTCGAGCTTTGTGACATGGTGCATTATCCTGCTGGAAGTAGCCATCAGAGGATGGGTACATGGTGGTCATAAAGGGATGGACATGGTCAGAAACAATGCTCAGGTAGGCCGTGGCATTTAAACGATGCCCAATTGGCACTAAGGGGCCTAAAGTGTGCCAAGAAAACATCCCCCACACCATTACACCACCACCACCAGCCTGCACAGTGGTAACAAGGCATGATGGATCCATGTTCTCATTCTGTTTACGCCAAATTCTGACTCTACCATCTGAATGTCTCAACAGAAATCGAGACTCTTCAGACCAGGCAACATTTTTCCAGTCTTCAACTGTCCAATTTTGGTGAGCTCGTGCAAATTGTAGCCTCTTTTTCCTATTTGTAGTGGAGATGAGTGGTACCCGGTGGGGTCTTCTGCTGTTGTAGTCCATCCGCCTCAAGGTTGTGCGTGTTGTGGCTTCACAAATGCTTTGCTGCATACCTCGGTTGTAACGAGTGGTTATTTCAGTCAAAGTTGCTCTTCTATCAGCTTGAATCAGTCGGCCCATTCTCCTCTGACCTCTAGCATCAACAAGGCATTTTCGCCCACAGGACTGCCGCATACTGGATGTTTTTCCCTTTTCACACCATTCTTTGTAAACCCTAGAAATGGTTGTGCGTGAAAATCCCAGTAACTGAGCAGATTGTGAAATACTCAGACCGGCCCGTCTGGCACCAACAACCATGCCACGCTCATAATTGCTTAAATCACCTTTCTTTCCCATTCTGACATTCAGTTTGGAGTTCAGGAGATTGTCTTGACCAGGACCACACCCCTAAATGCATTGAAGCAACTGCCATGTGATTGGTTGATTAGATAATTGCATTAATGAGAAATTGAACAGGTGTTCCTAATAATCCTTTAGGTGAGTGTATAATGCACAAAAACAAAACAAAACAAACAAACAAACAAACAAACACCGGGGCTCATATTACATGAAAAGTGCAATAGCACAAACCAACACTGGACAATACAGTGTGTGCTCTGGAAGTCAGAGTTAATAATTCACTGCAATCAATAATAGCCACAGACACACTGTAAAACATGAATCATGAGAATGATTTTCATTAAAAAGATCAAGGTGATAATTAAACATATTGTGTATATTTTATTAAGAAAATTGTGGTTCTGTGTTTTATTGAAAATATTGAGAACATTTCACTAATAAAACCAAGAGATACATTTTCCTAATTTTTTTAAGGAAACGCACATTTTTGAGGCTTGAATTGAGGAACTAATAAAGCTGATACAATTAAGGGAAAAGGGCAACCTATTTATTTTAAGAGAA
>NC_137146.1:29005703-29035703 GCF_949319135.1 Squalius cephalus
AAAATACCTAACTTTATCACTATAAATATAAACAAATAAGATGGCTTTTAGTACTCACTATCAAGCTAGCATATCGATACTGGTAAAGTTTAAAATATACTTTGTTTGATTCGGTAACGAGCTATATTTATAGGTAACGAGCTATATTTCTAAGGCAAAGCTAAAAACAGGTTGCATTGATACACGTTTTTCCATTACCATCAGTTACACTGTGATGAAGGTGAATTTCGTGTAAGATTCATAACATATACGGTGTTTTGCGAGTTTCCATGATGAAAACATTGTTGACTCTAATGAGGACTACACTCTGGAGACAAGTACCGCTTCGTCGGTTCGAGAACAGGTCCGGGGTCGAGGGCGAAGCAGAGGAGGTCGTTCAAGAGTGCGGGCAACCAGGGTCCGAGGAAGTAGTTTTTGCCTTGTTTGCCTTCGCTGACTGCATATGCAGGTGCTTTGAATTTTGAATGCTCTTTCTCTGCCATAATTTTACTCTTCGTAGGTTCCACGCCTCTCTTGCACTCCTCAAATCAAACGGGTGCGCGCGCATATGGGCAGATCTTGTAGCAACAGGGGTGGTAGCCATGGTTGCGAGAGAGAGTGACAGTCGCCCAAACCAATCAATTGTTTCGTCCCGAATGGAAATAATGAGCTGTGTTTATTGCAGATTAAAAGGTCTACAGTCACTCGATTTTTATACTCTCTTTTTCAGAGCACTTACATTTTAATTATACCATGGGCTGTTTAAATACTCGATTCTGATTGGCTGGAAGGTGTGCAGTAAAACCGTTTAATGCACAGGTAGTTCCAGTCAGTTTGATTACAGTTCGAAATTAATCCGCTACATTGGTAACCATAGTAACACAGATACACTTGCAAGCAGAGTGAGAGACGCATATGAAAACGTTTAGGTAGGCTTAAGCAACGAGGGGACTGTAGCTGCTAGACTTTAAAGAAGAGATCGACGCACACAGGTAACGTTAACTCGTGCACGCATCTCTATCTCTCTCTCTCTCTCTCTCTCTCTCTCTCTCTCTGTTCCTTCTCCTTCAGTTCTCTGTCTCTCTCTTTTAATAATGAATTTAAATAAATGTGAATTCATTCAAATAAAAGCAATCCGATGGCTCTACTTTATTTAAAGCGGACGGAGTGCAAGAACTGACGAGCCTAAACTTAAGAAATAACCGTCATTTTTACACGTCTGTTAAAAAATTGCACTGTAAACATCAGTTACAGCTTTAACTTATTTTTAACTTGGCAAATAACCAAGGTATAAGCGGGATAATCCACGGCTAGCCATGCATTAAAGAATTTTAATGCACTCCGCTTCGCGTCGGGTGGTTCTTCGCCTATACGTCGTGCATTAAAATCCTTTAATGCATGGCTAGCCGTGGATTATCCCTTACTTATGTATTGGTATATAAAGACAGTTTAAACAAATTTGAAAAAAAGTTTTTTATAAAAATCCTACCTACCCTACCTTTAAGTCCTTTACATTATTTTTGGAATACCCAGAGAAAAATATTGATTTTATCAAAATTTTGTTTCCTTTTTTTTTTCAATTTAAAAACAGAAACAAATGATGCTTTGATGTGAAATACTTCTGTGAAATGCTTCTCTTTTGTGATATTTCTGTTTCCTGAAATCTGAGCTCAGTCTGAGACATTGTTGAGATCTCTGGGAAACCCAATGTGTTTTTCTCTGGAGACACATCTGAGAAGCTGAACTGCAATATTCATCCCAATGATATCAGATCAACACTGGGATCTTGCAAAATCATTTCGGTTGCAAATTTAATTATGAACATGAAAAGAGCAAGAGATACTGACTGGATGCATGATCAACCCAAGGCTTCCACCATTGCTTCCTCTTGCCTTTCCTCTTCTCTTTACTGGCCTCTCCTGTGATGTACACACACACACACACACACACACACACACACACACACACACAGACACATTAAACCCATTTCAAAGAGCGCACATTTACTCTGAGGTCTGGTATGCGCGTTTCATGTGTTTTAGATTTGATTGCAATGCATTTAACGCCGCTGTTAAGCGCAGGCACTTGTGGAATTCACAAATCTACAGTCACACACTGATGTTGGACTAAAGTGTGTGTTTGGACAAAGATACACTCAAGCATGTGTGTACGACAAGACACATTTTTATTTTTGGTCAATGTGAATTAAATGCATTCTAGTTATTAATATATTTGGATTATTCTCAGGAAACTTTCCAATTTGTGTGCCATTGAATTACTAACATTACAATTAACTGGATACTGAATTATACATGTATTATTTGATACATTTAATTCTGTTTATTGTACATTGAAAAAAAACTATTTAGTATAGTATAATGAAAAACATACACTGCCGTTCAAAAGATTTTTAAAATGCTTTTGAAATAAGTCTCTTCTGCTCTTAAAGCTGCATTTATTTGATCAACAATACAGTAAATATTGTGAAATATTATTCCAGTGTAAATCATCAGTTTTCTATGTGAATATATAGTAAAGTGTAATTTATTCCTGTGATCAAAGCTGAATGTTCAGCATCATTACTCCAGTCTTCAGTGTCACATGATCCTTCAGAAATCACTCTAATATGATGATTTATTATCAATGTTGGAACAGTTTAATATTTGTGTGGAAACTGTGATACATTTTATTTTCCAGGATTTTCTGATGAACAGAAAGTTCAAAAGAACAGCATTTATTTGAAATAGAATCTTTTGTAACATTATAAATGTCTTTACTGTCACTTTTGACGGATTTAATGCGTCTTTGGTGGGAAAACTTGATTTCTTGATTTTCAAATGAAAATCTGACAACTGCTCTTAAAATGCTGATTATGTAAATATACCTTCATCTTCATCCTCTTCCTCCTTCGCTACTGAGTGACTTTCCCCACTTTCCTGAGCCAAAGACAACATCCTCTCTTTCCCTCTCTTAAACTTCTGCTGTCGGCTTTTGATGCGGTCCATCCTGAGAGACACAGACAGAGGAAAAGTTTAGCTAGAGTTGACCTAATTTAGCTTTTCCCTTGAACACAGCCAGAGTATAACTGAAGATAAAGAGGCAGAGAGGGCAAGCAAAGAAAAGAGCTTGGCAAGCCTGAGATATCACTGCTTGTCTTAGGTTTATATGCTTGAATGTTCAAAAAAACACATTATTTTCCTCATATTCTCCATTGTTGCAGCTCCTCTTTTCCCAGTCTGTCAGTAACGCTCTGTTTACTTCCTGTCTCTATGAAGCCCCTCCTTCTGAAAAGCACACTGTGCTCTGATTGGTCGGCTGGAGCAGTGTGTTGTGATTGGTCGAGCGCTTCGAGTGTGTGTGGGAAATGTCCCGCCCCATAACCACCAGTTTAAAGGGGTGGTATAATGCCCTTTTCACAAGATGTAAAATAAGTCTCTGATGTCCCCAGAGTGTGTGTGTGAAGTTTTAGCTCAAAATACCCCACAGATATTTTCATATATCATGTTAAAATCGTCAGTTTTTGAGAGTGAGCAAAAACGCACCGTTTTGTGTCTGTTCCTTTAAATGCAAATGAGCTGCTGCTTCCGGCACAGGGGGCGGAGCTTCAACAGCTTGCAATCACACACACATGCACTGAACATTTCAAAAACTTTTAGCCTTTTATGTTCAAACCGGAGTCAGACAATGATGGAGAGACTCGAGAAGAAGAGACAACATGTAGAAGCAACAGGACATTTCTGAATGGTTAGTTGATGAATTTATGAAGCTGATGTGTAGTTATCTTCTAGTCATTGATTAGCATATTCTGTCTTGATAATCTATCAATCATGTTCAGGGGGCGGTGTTTATGTAAATTTTAGGGTTGGTGATGTCACTAACCCGGGAGGAATGTGGTGTAGTCTCTACCAGCCGTTTGATGTAGTCCTTAAAAAGCGATTTCTGTAAAAGCAAATATCTCCCTTTGCTCTGAACTTTGAGTGCTGTAACTTTGCAGATGTTGTTTATGCTCAAACAGCAACATTACACACTAACTAAAGTTAGAAAAGTCAAATCATAATCAACCACCCCTTTAACACACTATTAACTAACTCAACCAGGCCCCGCCCCTTTATTCTGCGTATCAATTATTATAATGAGGAATATTGTGACGTGTTCACTCCCGGAAGAAACTCAAGACTACAATGGAGGCGTTTCAGGAGTTCAGAAACACTGACACTGATATAGAGAAGAACTGGAGCTTGTTCATGATCAAACAGCAACATCACACACTAAACACAGAGGAAAAAGCAGAATAGCTCCTCTAAGAACCATTAAGCAACACAGAATCTCATTTATTTGTGTTCGTGCATCCGTAAGCACATGATTTGATTGGACTGTGTGTAGAAGAATGCAGCAGTTGGCAGTAAACAATGAGACATTGTGAGTCCCACACTGAGCGTTCATGAACTCACTGTCTCTTCAGCAGATCCATCGACTTCTTCTCTTCTTCTATTCTGGCTTTAACCGCCTTCACAATGGTCGCCTGAAACAACTCCGCTCCTCTGACAGACCAGAAACAATGAACAAACACACAAACCACAGTCAGAATGAGTCCCCGATGCTCCTAATAAACATCACATTCTGACATATTAAGCAGTTTTAGGAGTCAAAATGTGCAAGTGCTTATTACAGTCAAACCAAAATGTATTCAGACACATTTCTCACATTATCAGTTTATTCGCTATAGTTTAGAAAATGGTGATAAAATATGAGCAGAACTCAGTTGATATTTGACTGGTTTTGTCCTTCTTCTGTTAGACTGTCTCACACATGAATTATGTTGAATATCTGTCAGCTGTTAAATTTAACTACACAATTAGATAATACCAGTTTAGCTCAACCAATCACCAAGCAATGCTTCATTGTGTTCAGTCTGTGTGTGAAAAGAGCATTAGCAATTAAAGAAAACACACTTCAGCAAAACATGATCAGCTCAAAGTGTCTGAATCATTTCTGCTCCCACATTTGTATAAATGTCACTGGTAGTCGCTGTATGAAGAATTATTGGGTATAATATGTCACAGTTTACTGTATTTTGCTCTCCTCACTTACATAAATTAACTATAGTGTCCTGATCACACTAGTGGAACAATATCACAACTTATATCTGGTGTCTGAATCATGTTTGGTTTGCCTGTATGTCTCATTTCTTTGTTTTATGAAGCAGTCATGTGACCTTGATATTTCCAAGACAAAAAAAAAAACAAAAAAAACCCAGACTATTCTGATTACATTGACACGCAGGCACAGATGAAAAGCAAACAGCGGTGTGTGTGTATCTGTAATCATCTGTTAACAAACACGTATTCATGACTTCAATCAGCTCATTGTTTCTGCATTAAATTATTACATTGCTTAAATTAATACCTTTTTCGCTAACTGTGATTTTGTGTATGTACATTTCTGAAATACATAACTAAGACAGTTCCCTCTGATGACAGATCACTGTAAATTGTAATGTGCACTTTCTGTAAAGCTGCTTTGAAACGATGCGCTGTGAAAGGAGCTGTTGTACCTGGAGGCGAGGACCTGAGAGGACCGGATGTCGGCCACGACGTGCAGGAAGTAGTAGCTCATGAAGACTCGTCTCTGCAGGAGGAGGAAGGCGAAGCAGATGCTGTCCCAGATGATGCCGGCCTCGTCACTCGGCAGCTCACACTGCTTGTGTGCGTTCTGCTCCGCTGCGCGACACAGTGCAACATCAGAGCGCAATCAAGCTTATTAAAACTGATATTAAAGGGGACATATCATGCTAAATCCACTTTTTTAGCCCTTAAATGCATTTTGTTGTATATTTGGAGTGATTAGAAGTACAGAAAAGTTGAAATTATTCTCTTCAGGTGCTTCGTTGATATCTTTATATTCTGTTTTGGCCTTATTTTTCAACCTGTTCCGATTTTTCTGTTATCTATGACGTTTTGTGAACTATTACGTCACAGTATTTGCAGCGGAACTGCCAAATAAGGACATCGACTTCCAGCCCAACACTTCGAGCAATCCGCCATTTTTATTTCTCGCTGCAATTTTGTAGTCCAAGCTCAAAGATGCAGAAGTTACGAGAGGGTAAGTCAAAATGTTCGGTTGTTGGATGTAGTAACCCACACGCTTCATTACACCGTCTAATGTAGATGAACTGCCGCGCTTGTGACAGGGCGCATGTTTAACTGAAGAACGAGCAGAGAGAGAGAGACCCGGTCGCGCGCACGCACTCTCTCTCTCTTCGGAGCCAGGCGAAAGTGTAAACAAGACACCGTCTCCAAACTAGACGCTGTCTTGATCTCTCTCCCTCGCACATATTAATCAAAATAAATCGACACGGTGGTAAAAGGTCGGAAGACCAAAGTTTCATGTGTAAATACAGTAACACACCATTGCGATACATCCATATGAAGACGTTGTTCTGCAGGTTCGTCATCTTCATTTTCATCTCGCTCCGGCTCCGACTCTGGCTCGAACATGTAAGGCTGGCTGGACAAGTCTTCCGTTGTTGACATTTTGTTAATAACGTGTGAATAAAAAGTTTCTGTGCCGCTAGATAATCGTATCTCTGCTATCAAACTACAAAAATGGCCGAACGGGGTGGAGTTGAACCTCTGCATCCTGGAGAGGGGGCGGGGTATAAAGTGTCTCAATTGTATTTAAAGAGACCGCACCAAAACGAGTTGCTCTCAGACGCACATCAGAAAAGGGGTAGAAAGGGGCCTGTGGAGCTATAATAATGAGGAATTCAGACCCAAGCATTGCAGTTCCGCTTTATATAGACTACAAATGTATGATTTATATGTAAAAAGGAACGATTTAAAAGCATGATATGTCTCCTTTAATGAGCAATCACCATCACACACCTGCAGGCGCGTGGGAGAATAGACCAGACCGGTCAGGAAACAAGGTAATCCCGCACACTATCAATACTTGCAAACGAGTATCAACATTTTAATAGCAACGTTTTGGTCTCATGACCTTCATCAGGCATATGAAATTATTAGGCATTAAAAAAATATAAATTATTATTAACAGGCACATTAAAAGTGATATTAAAATGAGCAAATAATTAACCTTTATAAGCTGTTCAGTAAGGTGGCACTTATTTTTCAAGTTTTGATTTATAATTGTCTGACCCCCTCAAGTTGTTCCAATACATGAAAAAATAATTCAGGCAAAATATGAGCTCATTTGAACAATATTTAGAGGTGGCTCGATGACGTTGAAGTTTTGTATAATAAGTTATTATGCTCAATTTGTGATAATTACCACTTGCCTAATTTTATTATCAACTCAACTATTTAAATTACATACTTGCTTTTTAATGGCAATTCTGAATTTACTCCTATTGTGCACAAAAGATATCCTATGCATTTCTTGCAGAAGCATAAATTGTGGTATTTTGCCACTTTTGTGTCTTATTTCAAGTATTTGTCACTGTGATTTGCGGTCGTCTGCACTTCAGCACTTCGCAAGCAGCAGAGCCCAATGGCGACGGGAGGGACAGTTGCTACGCGCTCGCAAGATTATCTTGTTAGCCATGTGGAAGGAATTGAAGGGACTAAGCTACCCCCAGGGACCATCGTTCTCTGCCATTTTTTACATCGTCACAATGTTGTGAAAGAGGATATTCGAGCAGCAGCAAACAATACCATACAGAGAGTGGAAGAACTTTGGTTCCGGGCAAGAATTCCGGTCAAGCATCGACAGGACTCCGTTAAAAAACTCGAGCAATTATTTTGTGACTGGAAGGGGTTGAAAAAGAACAAGATTCGCCAAACAAAGACTCTGAACTATTGACTTTGAACTGTGCAAACTGTGAAAAGATGCGTATCATCAGTTATCTTACAATAGTCAAATGTATGTTGTGTAAGACATATTTGGTTAAATAATTAATAGTCTAGGCCTAAGTAATAGGCTATGTGATTTGATGCATTCTGCAAACTGTATAGTATTGAATACAATGCTCAATGCTAAACGTTTTAGAATGAAGAATTTTGCTGACTTGTAGAATTGCCTACAAAAACAGTGAACTTTGATGTGCTTGAGCTACCTCTAAATATTAATATTTTTGCCCCATTTTTTTCTGGGGTGTTTTTAGCATAAATGGAACAACTCTGGTGGGTCAGGCTGCAGAAAAATGAAAACAAATAAAAAAATAAAAAAATCGTACACTTAAGGGCCACCCTACTGTTCAGACTTTTTTTTTTTTGTCTATAAAAATGGTTTCCTCAATCTGAGTGGTTCAAAACTTGGTGTCTTTTTTTGTTGATATGCAATCTAATCAAACAAACAAAAATCAGGTGGGCATTAAAAAAATACATTTTTCAAAAAGATTAGCCCTTAGAATTTATTACTACAATTAATTACATATTGTAAAAACAGTGAGTTAAAGTGCCACTATTTTAAAAGTTCCTAATTTTGTTCTGTTTTCTCCTACTACATGTTTACATCTAAGGTCAACATTTTATAATAATACACATCGCAGCATCAGCTCTTTCCTCTCAGTGTCTGAAATTATTCAGTAAAGGATTCAGTCTCTCTAAACCCCGCCTCTCTGAGAGCTGCTCTGCTCTGATTGGTCAGATGGCTCAGTCTGTTGTGATTGGTCTACTCTGCTCTGATCGGTCAGATGGCTCAGTATGTTGTGATTGGTCGACCGCTTACAGCACGTGTCAGAAGCCAAACGCTCATTATAATATCTGAGTCTCAGCTCTTGATCACAGTGATACGAACAGTAACGATGGCGTGGGTTTTACCGTATCAATCTCATCAAAGTGGATTTGCTTTGTCAGCAGAAAACAGCATCTTCTCCACACGAACAACACGAACCAAACTGTATAAACTACAGTGTTTGAGGGCGGGGCTAAGAGACGCTGTTCAGCCAATCAAGACCAGAGGCTGGCATTATGCAAATTAGTTGAGAAGTGAGGCTGAATTACTGACACTCGTTTCAGTTCAGAATCACTTCTTTCTTTTAGGAGACAATAACTCCATTTATCTGCACTTTTGATCTTTGCAGATCTTTTACATTCATATTCATCTGCATTACACACTACATGACAGGTGATATACAAACAATAGGGGCACTTATTATTAATTAACATAATCATTTTAAAATTACATTGTATATATTTTTTTTTAGTTGTTTCACACATTACAATCACATCCTATAAAGTGAGTCCAAAGGCGGCATTTTTATAATTTGTGTGTTATTTGTCATGCAAGGTTAATTTTAGGTTAGATTTCACCGTTTTCAGCATAAAAACGTGGGATTTGTAGCACCGAAAAGTCATGGGACACAAAAAGTGTACAATGAAAGTTGAAAGTGAGCATTCAATTTCTTGAACCAAAGAGGAAATAAAAGCATAACTTACGTTTTGAATATCCTTTTATAGTGCAAGCCAGACTGAACAACTGGATCAGCCAGCAGTGATTCGCCACCAGCGCTTTTATATATCCACAGGCCGCTACCTGAGAGACAGGAGAACAGAAGCTATTACGACATCCAGCAAAAATATCATTTCTGTGTATCTCAAATGTTGGACGAACCTTTTTGAAAGAGAACATTGTTGTTTGTCAATGAGAAATAGTTTCCATTTGTCACCCTCAAGTGTGTAATTATTCATCAAATCCCACAAACACTTCTTTTCACTCCACACCCTCCGAATTCAGAGCATTTTTAACAGGACGGCCCAGACGTTATCATTTATTTCAGCCCACGGATATTTAAAGCTAATTTACTACACCTTGAATGAACCAAATTTATGAGATGCTTACTGAGAGAATGTTTTTCATGGTGATCACAAACACGTTGTACGCTATGAGGAAGTCCCAGTAATGAAGGATGCTTTTGATTGGCTTCAGTAACAGCTCGCCTCCAAAAATCAGGAAGTAGAAGCAAGCGACCAGGTAACCCATACAGAAGATGCTGATGCGTGTGGTGCCCGTGATGAAGATGATGGTCAGGACGAACCAGAACAGGTAGCTGAACATGATCACCTTCAGCATATCCAAATACGACCTGCAAGATGAAACATCCTTTATAGATCAAACTTATATATTTGACCTCATACTTACATACAGTAGTCAACATTTGAAGAGGATCAAAAAAGTTCAAAGTTCAAAGACAAGAACGGGTATTGTTCAAAATTCATGTATAACTTTGATGAGAGGTTTTGATCCACTTCAAATGTGGACTACTGTATATTCCCCTCATTCACTCGTTTCATTTGCTCCGGATGAATATTATTGGTGTTACAGGGCTTGTATTTCAGCGTGTATTGCGCATAATTTCACTCATTCCCACAGATTTAGTGCTCACACCCAAAGTACACGCACATAAAGCCGCCTCTCAGAACTAAATTGAGTTCTTTTTCACTGCTTATTGCGCTTAAACAGTCAAATACACAAAATAATGTCAAAATGCCAGTCTTGGCGAATCTTCACGTCAACACAGTCAGTTATGTTGAATATAACTGAAAGTAAACAGTTGAGAAAGAAAAAGCATGTGTAACAGTGTAATGGATCCGTGTGTCAGGTCTTAAAGGGGCTGTTTACACCTGGCCACTTCATGCGTTTTCTCAGATCGGATAGCTATCTGATTGATCAAAACGATTCCATTTACACCTGGTCACATAAATGTGTTTTTGCGAAACGGATTTAAATCCGATCTTCAGTTCCCGCGCTATATGCAGATTTAATGGAGGGCACGTCACCGAAAGCAACAGATATGAGCTGCATTTTATTGATCAGCTAAAATTTCTGAATCAAAGTCCGCAATAAGAGAGAGTGCCAACAGCCCTGGTAAGATCATTTCGTTTCTTTACTTTTAATGATGATGATTGTGTGTTAAGCGTCTGCGACTTACTTTCACTTAAACATAGCATTTTTGGGGCGCTGAAGAAACCGAGTTCATGTTGACAACGTTGTGCTTCATGAATATAATGCAGGTTAAAAACATCTAAATAAAGACATTTTAGGCATGTTACTGAACAAACCAGTACATCCATAGAAATGTGTTTTGCATTTGACGTAAGTAGATTAAAAGCAGTGTCCAGTTTTATAGTGTACATGTGTGAATAATGCAGTAAAAATAACCACGATTCTTAGCGCATAATCAGAATAATGAAAATTGCATGTAAATGGGAGTGAAGAGGTTTGTAATGTAAACATCTAACTGCAATTAATCCTTTCTCTGATTACTGAAAATAATCACATTATTGGTGCACGTGTAAACGTAGTCAATATTTGAAGACATTTTTACCAGTTATTCTGTTGTAATTGTGACAAAGCTGCTTTTTTTTTTTATAGAAACTGGGAGTGTTGAAAAATTAACTATGTTCTAGAATAAAGACAATAGTTAGGGGTGTGTGTGTGGGGGGGGGGAGCTTAAAAGAAATATGGTGTGTTTTTTCAGCATTTTAATTCAGTTATATTATTTTAATATGAATTTTTTTTTTTTTGTCAAAGCAATATGATGTTGGCTAAAAGCACATGGAATACAAATCCGTAATATTATTTTTGATTTGAAATAGACCTTTCAAAGTATTTCAAAAGAGCAAAACATAAAATAAAAGGCTAAATATAATATATAATAATGAATATAGAACTGTATTTGATAGTGAGTGAGATCAGGTCGTAGGTGACGGTCTGACCTGCAGTGGATGAAGTCGGGCACAGGGTTGTGTTGGCTGAAGCTGGCGGCGTCCAGGTCTCGGCAGATCTCCACATTATCACCGGCCAGCATCTGCACGGGCGTCACACACTCCTCGTCGAACACACGGCCCTGCAGCGATGCGCAGAGCAGCAGCAAGAAGTCGTCTATACACAGAACCACAGTTAAACCTCAGCAAGAAGTCGTCTACACACAGAACACCAGTTAAACCTCAGCAAGAAGTCGTCTACACACAGAACCACAGTTAGACCTCAGCAAGAAGTCGTCTACACACAGAACACCAGTTAAACCACAGCAAGAAGTCGTCTACACACAGAACACCAGTTAAACCACAGCAAGAAGTCGTCTACACACAGAACCACAGTTAAACCACAGCAAGAAGTCATCTACACACAGAACCACAGTTAAACCACAGAAAGAAGTCGTCTACACACAGAACCACAGTTAGACCTCAGCAAGAAGTCGTCTACACACAGAACCACAGTTAGACCTTAGCAAGAAGTCGTCTACACACAGAACACCAGTTAAACCTCAGCAAGAAGTCGTCTACACACAGAACCACAGTTAAACCACAGAAAGAAGTCGTCTACACACAGAACCACAGTTAGACCTCAGCAAGAAGTCGTCTACACACAGAACACCAGTTAAACCTCAGCAAGAAGTCGTCTACACACAGAACACCAGTTAAACCACAGCAAGAAGTCGTCTACACACAGAACACCAGTTAAACCACAGCAAGAAGTCGTCTACACACAGAACCACAGTTAAACCACATCAAGAAGTCGTCTACACACAGAACCACAGTTAAACCACAGCAAGAAGTCATCTACACACAGAACCACAGTTAAACCACAGCAAGAAGTCGTCTACACACAGAACCACAGTTAGACCTCAGCAAGAAGTCGTCTACACACAGAACCACAGTTAGACCTTAGCAAGAAGTCGTCTACACACAGAACCACAGTTAAACCACAGCAAGAAGTCGTCTACACACAGAACCACAGTTAGACCTTAGCAAGAAGTCGTCTACACACAGAACCACAGTTAAACCTCAGCAAGAAGTCGTCTACACACAAAAAAAACACAATTAAACCACAGCAAGAAGTCGCCTACACATAGAACCACAGTTAAACCACAGCAAGAAGTCGTCTACACACAGAACCACAGTTAAACCACAGCAAGAAGTCGTCTACACACAGAACCACAGTTAAACCACAGCAAGAAGTCGTCTACACACAGAACCACAGTTAAACCACAGCAAGAAGTCGTCTACACACAGAACCAGAGTTAAACCACAGCAAGAAGTCGTCTACACACAGAACACCAGTTAAACCTCAGCAAGAAGTCATCTACACACAGAACCACAGTTAAACCTCAGCAAGAAGTCGTCTACACACAGAACCATGGTTAAACCTCAGCAAGAAGTCGTCTACACACAGAACCACAGTTAAACCTCAGCAAGAAGTCGTCTACACACAGAACACCAGTTAAACCACAGCAAGAAGTCGTCTACACACAGAACCACAGTTAAACCTCAGCAAGAAGTCGTCTACACACAGAACCATGGTTAAACCTCAGCAAGAAGTCGTCTATACACAGAACCACAGTTAAACCTCAGCAAGAAGTCGTCTACACACAGAACCACAGTTAAACCACAGCAAGAAGTCGTCTACACACAGAACCACAGTTAAACCTCAGCAAGAAGTCATCTACACACAGAACCACAGTTAAACCTCAGCAAGAAGTCGTCTACACACAGAACCATGGTTAAACCTCAGCAAGAAGTCGTCTACACACAGAACCATGGTTAAACCTCAGCAAGAAGTCGTCTATACACAGAACCACAGTTAAACCTCAGCAAGAAGTCGTCTACACATAGAACCACAGTTAAACCACAGCATGAAGTCGTCTACACACAAAACAACCACAATTAAACCACAGCAAGAAGTCGCCTACACATAGAACCACAGTTAAACCACAGCAAGAAGTCGTCTATCTACACACAGAACCACAGTTAGACCTCAGCAAGAAGTCGTCTACACACAGAACCACAGTTAGACCTCAGCAAGAAGTCGTCTACACACAGAACCACAGTTAAACCTCAGCAAGAAGTCGTCTATACACAGAACCACAGTTAAACCACAGCAAGAAGTCGTCTACACACAGAACCATGGTTAAACCTCAGCAAGAAGTCGTCTACACACAGAACCAGAGTTAAACCACTGCAAGAAGTCGTCTACACACAGAACCACAGTTAGACCTCAGCAAGAAGTCGTCTACACACAGAACCACAGTTAGACCTCAGCAAGAAGTCGTCTACATACAGAACCACAGTCAAACCACAGCAAGAAGTCGTCTACACACAGAACCACAGTTAAACCACAGCAAGAAGTCGTCTACACACTGAACACCAGTTAGACCTCAGCAAGAAGTCGTCTACACACAGAACCACAGTTAAACCACAGCAAGAAGTCGTCTACACACAGAACCACAGTTAGACCTCAGCAAGAAGTCGTCTACACACAGAACCACAGTTAAACCAAAGCAAGAAGTCGTCTACACACAGAACACCAGTTAAACCAAAGCAAGAGGTCGTCTATACACAGAACCACAGTTAAACCTCAGCAAGAAGTCGTCTACACACAGAACCACAGTTAAACCTCAGCAAGAGGTCGTCTATACACAGAACCACAGTTAAACCTCAGCAAGAAGTCGTCTACACACAGAACCACAGTTAAACCTTAGCAAGAAGTCGTCTATACACAGAACCACAGTTAAACCTCAGCAAGAAGTCGTCTATACACAGAACACCAGTTAAACCACAGCAAGAAGTCGTCTACACACAGAACCAGAGTTAAACCACAGCAAGAAGTCGTCTACACACAGAACCACAGTTAAACCTCAGCAAGAAGTCATCTACACACAGAACCACAGTTAAACCTCAGCAAGAAGTCGTCTATACACAGAACCACAGTTAGACCTCAGCAAGAAGTCGTCTATACACAGAACCACAGTTAAACCTCAGCAAGAAGTCGTCTATACACAGAACCACAGTTAGACCTCAGCAAGAAGTCGTCTACACACAGAACCACAGTTAGACCTCAGCAAGAAGTCGTCTACACACAGAACCACAGTTAGACCTCAGCAAGAAGTCGTCTACACACAGAAACACAGTTAGACCTCAGCAAGAAGTCGTCTACACACAGAACCACAGTTAAACCACAGCAAGAAGTCGTCTACACATAGAACCACAGTTAAACCACAGCATGAAGTCGTCTACACACAAAACAACCACAATTAAACCACAGCAAGAAGTCGCCTACACATAGAACCACAGTTAAACCACAGCAAGAAGTCGTCTATCTACACACAGAACCACAGTTAGACCTCAGCAAGAAGTCGTCTACACACAGAACCACAGTTAGACCTCAGCAAGAAGTCGTCTACACACAGAACCACAGTTAAACCTCAGCAAGAAGTCGTCTATACACAGAACCACAGTTAAACCACAGCAAGAAGTCGTCTACACACAGAACCATGGTTAAACCTCAGCAAGAAGTCGTCTACACACAGAACCAGAGTTAAACCACTGCAAGAAGTCGTCTACACACAGAACCACAGTTAGACCTCAGCAAGAAGTCGTCTACACACAGAACCACAGTTAGACCTCAGCAAGAAGTCGTCTACATACAGAACCACAGTCAAACCACAGCAAGAAGTCGTCTACACACAGAACCACAGTTAAACCACAGCAAGAAGTCGTCTACACACAGAACACCAGTTAGACCTCAGCAAGAAGTCGTCTACACACAGAACCACAGTTAAACCACAGCAAGAAGTCGTCTACACACAGAACCACAGTTAGACCTCAGCAAGAAGTCGTCTACACACAGAACCACAGTTAAACCACAGCAAGAAGTCGTCTACACACAGAACACCAGTTAAACCAAAGCAAGAGGTCGTCTATACACAGAACCACAGTTAAACCTCAGCAAGAAGTCGTCTACACACAGAACCACAGTTAAACCTCAGCAAGAGGTCGTCTATACACAGAACCACAGTTAAACCTCAGCAAGAAGTCGTCTACACACAGAACCACAGTTAAACCTTAGCAAGAAGTCGTCTATACACAGAACCACAGTTAAACCTCAGCAAGAAGTCGTCTATACACAGAACACCAGTTAAACCACAGCAAGAAGTCGTCTACACACAGAACCAGAGTTAAACCACAGCAAGAAGTCGTCTACACACAGAACCACAGTTAAACCTCAGCAAGAAGTCATCTACACACAGAACCACAGTTAAACCTCAGCAAGAAGTCGTCTATACACAGAACCACAGTTAGACCTCAGCAAGAAGTCGTCTATACACAGAACCACAGTTAAACCTCAGCAAGAAGTCGTCTATACACAGAACCACAGTTAGACCTCAGCAAGAAGTCGTCTACACACAGAACCACAGTTAGACCTCAGCAAGAAGTCGTCTACACACAGAACCACAGTTAGACCTCAGCAAGAAGTCGTCTACACACAGAAACACAGTTAGACCTCAGCAAGAAGTCGTCTACACACAGAACCACAGTTAAACCACAGCAAGAAGTCGTCTACACACAGAACCAGAGTTAAACCACAGCAAGAAGTCGTCTACACACAGAACCACAGTTAGAACACAGCAAGAAGTCGTCTACACACAGAACCACAGTTAGACCTCAGCAAGAAGTCGTCTACACACAGAACACCAGTTAGACCTCAGCAAGAAGTCGTCTACACACAGAACCACAGTTAGACCTCAGCAAGAAGTCGTCTACACACAGAACCACAGTTAAACCTCAGCAAGAAGTCGTCTATACACAGAACCACAGTTAAACCACAGCAAGAAGTCGTCTACACACAGAACCACAGTTAGACCTCAGCAAGAAGTCGTCTATACACAGAACCACAGTTAAACCTCAGCAAGAAGTCGTCTACACACAGAACCACAGTTAAACCACAGCAAGAAGTCGTCTACACACAGAACCACAGTTAGACCTCAGCAAGAAGTCGTCTACACACAGAACCACAGTTAGACCTCAGCAAGAAGTCGTCTACACACAGAACACCAGTTAGACCTCAGCAAGAAGTCGTCTACACACAGAACCACAGTTAGACCTCAGCAAGAAGTCGTCTACACACAGAACCACAGTTAAACCTCAGCAAGAAGTCGTCTATACACAGAACCACAGTTAAACCTCAGCAAGAAGTCGTCTACACACAGAACCACAGTTAAACCACAGCAAGAAGTCGTCTACACACAGAACCACAGTTAGACCTCAGCAAGAAGTCGTCTACACACAGAACCACAGTTAGACCTCAGCAAGAAGTCGTCTACACACAGAACACCAGTTAGACCTCAGCAAGAAGTCGTCTACACACAGAACCACAGTTAGACCTCAGCAAGAAGTCGTCTACACACAGAACCACAGTTAAACCACAGCAAGAAGTCGTCTATACACAGAACCACAGTTAAACCTCAGCAAGAAGTCGTCTACACACAGAACCACAGTTAAACCACAGCAAGAAGTCGTCTACACACAGAACCACAGTTAGACCTCAGCAAGAAGTTGTCTACACACAGAACCACAGTTAAACCACAGCAAGAAGTCGTCTACACACAGAACCACAGTTAGACCTCAGCAAGAAGTCGTCTACACACAGAACCACAGTTAAACCACAGCAAGAAGTCGTCTATACACAGAACCACAGTTAAACCACAGCAAGAAGTCGTCTACACACAGAACCACAGTTAGACCTCAGCAAGAAGTCGTCTACACACAGAACCACAGTTAAACCACAGCAAGAAGTCGTCTACACACAGAACCACAGTTAGACCTCAGCAAGAAGTCGTCTACACACAGAACCATGGTTAAACCACAGGCAGGGACAATCTGGTGAATCGAATTTCTATATTTTCTATTTCTAGTTATTTTGTTGTGTATTTCAGACAGAAGCTACAAGAGTTTACGTTGAATTAAATGCCAGACACAGTTTATTGTGTAACCAAAATGCGAAATAACACAAGGAAATAGACATATAAATAAGAACTTTATTCATTGTGTGGAACTTTTAATTGTAAACAAGCCACTGGGTCTCTTATTTTGAAATGACTATGCTTTACTATTACAAACTGTTTATTTGAAAAGATGAGAGAGATAAAATATGATTGATATGATTACATGATTAATAACCCTAGGAAGAATTTCATTTCAACACAAATTTGAGCTGTTAATGTTTTTACTCACACAGCAGGAAGAGTGAGTTGGGTTTGGTGTGGAAGTCGGGGAAGTAGAGCCACTTGATGACGTTGGAGTCCATGCTGGACGACGGGCTTCTCCACGGATAATCTGAACCAAAGCAGACACAGACAGAAATACAGTCATGGTCATCTTCAAGACCCAATTTTTATTTTTTTTTAAGTATATATTTATTGAACATTTTTAGTGTAAAGCATGTTAAACATATTCACAGGAAGTACCAATAAAAATATTGGTAAACCACTACCATCCAATCAATTCCTCACAGACACAATCAAGCCCCGCCCACATTTGTTCTTGTTCCTGAAGAGTTTTGCTCGGATATACGACACAATCAGGGTTTGAAATAAAATTTTTCACTCACGGCCAATTTGGCTTCTAAATTTTTAAGTTACCGGCCATTCAGAGCTTCCACTAACCAAAAAAATAAAATAAAAATAAAAAAAGGAAAGAAATGAACCAGCTTAACTACGTCACAGCTTATATATACTGTATATATATATATAAATTTGGATTTCATACATTCATTTCTTATTTCAAGTTTTTTGTTACCCGCCACAGTTGATTTCTACTCGCATTTAGCGAGTGGTAATTTCAAACCCTGGACACAACAGAGAATAAAGGACTGTCTCAGTTAAAGCACACCTGATTACTCACTCACCTGTGCAGGCGGCGGGAGGGATGCCGATGCACATCAGGTACTGGAAGGAAAGCATGAAGGCCAGAAAACAGCAATACTTGGACCAGACGTGAGCGATGGCTTTCCTCCGACGCTGAAACATCACCGCTATCAGACCGAGCGCGTGCAGCATGGCATAGAAATCCATCCGCTGGCCAATCACATTCACCGCTAGCAGAAAACAGGTCTGGAGCAGCAACATGCAGACAAGCTTTTCAAATTAGGATAATAATGGGTATCAGTCAAGTCAAGTCACATTCATTTATACAGCGCTTTTAACAATATATATTGTTTCAAAGCGGCTTTACAGTGATAACAGGAGATTACAGTAACAGAGATTGTTTTGGCTTTACAGCAGCTCTAGAATGAAGTTATTGTCCAGCTAAAGTTAGTTTTGATTGATTCACTTCCGTTGCAAAGATCACTACACACACAAATCAAAATTCAATATCCATCACTTATCTCTGATCCATTATATTGTGGTTTATCTGTCTCAAGAGTGTGTTAGCAATCTGAGCTTCAGCAGATTATCTATAAGAGACCATCCAGGTGGGACGGGATCCTGCATAGTAAATCAGTGTCTGGACTAAACTAAAACTGGCCCCTAAAAAGATGAACACGATTTTGCCAAGTAGGACATGTTGCTGGATCAATCAAACATAAGCCGCGTTTCCATTACCCTTCAAACTACGCAAATTGAAATTGCGAATTAAAAATACGCCCAATGGAAACACGTCAATTTCGCAAAAACTCCCATATATAGCAAAAAAGTTAATTACGATCGCATAATGATGGAATTACCTCAAGACCAAATTTGTAGAAAAAGTAGTTGATGAAATATTTGGCGCAGTTGACGATGCCGTCGTCCAAATGTTGCCGTGTGATGTTGTGAAAAATGGTTCTTGTGACTGGAGGCGTGAGGTTGCTTTTCATTCGGTAGAAATCCTGGTGACGGTAAATTGTCACCTCAAACGCCAAGAGCGCCAGCATCAGTAAATTATTCTGTGTGGGGAAAAAAAGGTTAAGGACGTTAAGGACGATTGCAGGTTAAAGCTGAAGTATAGTTTATGCGGAATTACAAAAATACAGCATTTATTCAAAAAAATGTGCAAACCCAAACCTGAGCAGAGAATCTCAATGTTTATATGGTGCCACGTGACAGCCCCATATAGGCTGAGCTATGCAGTCGGTACTGGATACAGAATTGATTAGTTCATCTTTTGAATCTACGGGTTCGAGTCATTCGTTCATCATGTGACAAAAAACTGAAAGACTCAGAAGAATCAGACCCGAAGACTCGAGAGGTGAACTAATTATTTTCTGTGTCCAGTACAGAACCCATAGGATGTTGCGCATGCGCGGTCAACACAAAATGAACGAATCACTCTCTGAGACGACTCAGTAGTCCTGAGTCATATTAAAGATTCGTTCAAAATTAACGAATCGTTCATGACTGACCCACAGGTGATCGATTAACTTCTGATGTGTGTCTTTGAGTGTGTGTACGTACCCTCAGGTTCTCCAGTAATGGAGAGAACTTTCTGAGTCCGATCCAGTTGGCCGGGTCCACGGGGCCGCTGTAGAGAAGAGACTTGGCCATGTCCAACCTCTGCGCCTCGGTGTAGTTATCAGGCTTCGGGAGAGAACCAGACACTGGCTCGTTTACATGCACAACTTCTGTTTCAGTCGGACTGAATTCATTCTGATTGATGAATCTGAATGTTGTGTTTACATGAACGCTAAACATGTGATCGGGTCGATGTGCGCGTTTATATGTCACAAACTTCAAATCGGAATATATATTTTTGACATGCGCACACTGCACGAATATACAGAGTTTTCCACTGTTCATTACGTCATTACGCTATTTCTACGTCATTACGCTATTTCAACTTCATTACGCTATTTCAACTTCATTGCGCTATTTCTACATCATTACATTATTTCAACTTCATTGCGCTATTTCTACGTCATTACGCTATTTCTACGTCATTGCGCTATTTCTACGTCATTGCGCTATTTCTACGTCATTGCGCTATTTCTACGTCATTACGCTATTTCTACGTCATTACGCTATTTCAACTTCATTATGCTATTTCTACATCATTACATTATTTCAACTTCATTGCGCTATTTCTACGTCATTACGCTATTTCTACGTCATTGCGCTATTTCTACGTCATTGCGCTATTTCTACGTCATTGCGCTATTTCTACGTCATTGCGCTATTTCTACGTCATTACGCTATTTCTACGTCATTACGCTATTTCAACTTCATTGCGCTATTTCTACGTCATTACGCTATTTCTACGTCATTACGCTATTTGTACGTCATTACGCTATTTGTACGTCATTACGCTATTTCAACTTCATTGCGCTATTTCTACGTCATTACGCTATTTCTACGTCATTACACTATTTCAACTTCATTGCGCTATTTCTACGTCATTACGCTATTTCTACGTCATTACGCTATTTGTACGTCATTACGCTATTTCAACTTCATTGCGCTATTTGTAGGTCATTACGCTATTTCTACGTCATTGCGCTATTTCTACGTCATTACGCTATTTCTGCGTTATTGCATTATTTCTACGTCATTACGCTATTTCAACTTCATAACGCTATTTCAACTTCATTGCGCTATTTGTACGTCATTACTAGGGGTGTAACGATATTCAAACCGAACCGAAAAACCGCGATATACCACCCACGATACGTATCGCGATACTCTCATGGCGTACCGAGGACGCCCCGCCCCCTGCTGCCCCGGCCCAGCCCCGGCTCAATGGACCTCATGTCTTATGTGTACACAACGAATACAGCGTTATAGCCTAACCACCATTAACACCCTATAATAGCAAGCTCCATATTTTGTTACTTTCGATAATAAGCAAGGTGTAATCTTTCAAATTCTGTCTATTTGATCACGAAATTCAAACAATAAATGCCGTTTTGGCGCTCTTTGATGTGGCGTGACAGATCACTGTACTAGCTCCTCATTTAAAGCGGCAGCGCGGAGCGCGAGTAAACGCGATTCTCTTCCTCAGTTACAGAATAAACATGAATGGACACCTGAAGGTATGTTAAAAGATACAGTATACTTACTGAAAGGCATCATAACTTGTGTAATCAATCGATCAGTGTTTCAGCAGCGGAAATACGCCAATAAAACGTCTTAGTTTGTCACATAGCCTTATATTTACCTCAGGCAAGTCATTCAGTGCCCACAGCTTGTTGGTTCCTAAATTAACTCTTGCACTAAATAAATGCACTATATTCGATATAATATATTTTACTTAACATGTTAATGATTGATATCTTGATTATTTAATGTAGCCTATGTTTTAAATATCTGTCATAAAAACTGTAAATATTTATATTTCAATAACAAATTAGAGTAGAAAACATAAGTTAATAAGAAAACTGCCTTATGTGCAGTTTGCATGTTTTCATACAATGTGTTGAGTGTTGATTATTATATCTAAAAATAAAAAGTATCTGAAATTAGGCTAAAAGTCTAGGCTCTGTTAACCTTTAAGGTTATAGTAATGTGTGGGTTCCCTATATAGTTTACAGCATTAGCATTTTTTTTTTATCCTTGCCATTGTAATTGAATTAATTTAAAGACAAAGACAGAATTTGTTCATTAAACCACTGTAAAAAAAAAGCCCCACCCCACCGAACCGAATCGAACCGAACCGAGATGTCAAAACCGTGGGGCGTACCGAACCGTCAGTTTTGTGTATCGTTACACCCCTAGTCATTACGCTATTTCTACGTCATTACGCTATTTCTACGTCATTGCGCTATTTCTACGTCATTACGTTATTTCTAAGTCATTACGCTATTTCTACGTCATTGCACTATTTCTACGTCATTACGCTATTTCTACATCATTACGCTATTTCTACATCATTACTCTATTTCTACGTCATTACGCTATTTCTACGTCATTACGCTATTTCAACTTCATTATGCTATTTCAACTTCATTGCGCTATTTGTACGTCATTACGCTATTTCTACGTCATTACGCTATTTCAACGTCATTGCGCTATTTGTACGTCATTACGCTATTTCTACATCATTACGCTATTTCTACGTCATTGCGCTATTTCTACGTCATTACGCTATTTCTACGTCATTACGCTATTTCTATGTTATTGCGCTATTTCTACGTCATTACGCTATTTCAACTTCATTACGCTATTTCTACGTCATTATGCTATTTCAACTTCATTGCGCTATTTCTACGTCATTGCACTATTTCTACGTCATTGCGCTATTTCTACGTCATTGCACTATTTCTACGTCATTACGCTATTTCTACATCACTACGCTATTTCAACGTCATTACGCTATTTCAACGTCATTACACTATTTCAACGTCATTACGCTATTTCAACGTCATTACGCTATTTCTACATCATTACGCTATTTCAACGTCATTACACTATTTCTACATCATTACGCTATTTCTACGTCATTACGCTATTTCAACGTCATTACGCTATTTCAACGTCATTACAGTATTTCTACATCATTACGCTATTTCAACGTCATTACGCTATTTCAACGTCATTACACTATTTCTACATCATTACGCTATTTCTACGTCATTACGCTATTTCTACGTCATTACGCTATTTCAACGTCATTACAGTATTTCTACATCATTACGCTATTTCATTGTCATTACGCTATTTCTACATCATTACGCTATTTCTACGTCATTACGCTATTTCAACGTCATTACGCTATTTCTACGTCATTGCGCTATTTCTACATCATTACGCTATTTTTACGTCATTATGCTATTTCTACATCATTACGCTATTTCTACGTCATTACGCTATTTCTACGTCATTACGCTATTTCTACGTCATTACGCTATTTCAACGTCATTGCGCTATTTCTACGTCATTACGCTATTTCAACGTCATTACGCTATTTCTACGTCATTACATTAGTCATTGCGCAATTTTACATCTATTTCTACGTCATTACGCTATTTCAACGTCATTGCGCTATTTCTACGTCATTACGCTATTTCAACGTCATTACGCTATTTCTACGTCATTACGCTATTTCTACGTCATTACGCTATTTCTACGTCATTACACTATTTCTACGTCATTACACTATTTCTACGTCATTGCACATGCGCAGTCCTTTCAGTTTCGGTTTTCAATCTGATCAAGTGTTTACATGTTCTGTCGATTGGATTAAAAAAGGAATAAACCACCCCTTTCAATCCGATGGAAATTTAATTCGGATCGTGCTCAGTCGGATCGGTTAAGGCATTTACATGAAGGCTTTTCAGTCCGATTGATCCGTCAATCCCATTACTAACGGATTATTTGGTTGCATGTAAACGTAGCCAATGAGAATGAGCATTTCCACTTCACGCATGTACTGAGGGGTGCAAGCGTCTCACCATACTGCAGGTTTTTGAGTATGTGGAAGGGTTAATGGAGGTGAGCTGGTACAGCATCTTGCAGACGATGATGACGCAGGTCCACACGGTACACACACTCGACGCCAGCGATCTGAACTGGCTGAACGGCAGAGCGAAGGCCCAGCTCACCAGGAACACGTAGTTAAACAGCGACACCTGAGAACGACACGTTTCTGCTGATGATCAACCCTTTACACACTACAGAATCGCCTCTGACTAATAAAAACATGTATAAATATATGAATGTACATTTTGTCATTTATTTAAAAAAAAAAAAATCATAATAAAAAAAACAAGAAAGAATAGCATTTACAGCCATTTATATGATATCAATAGAAATAGTGAGCTGTAAAGACAGTAAGTGAAAAATCAGAGCGTTTAAGTTTAAGTGCAGTAAGTGAAAATATATCTGTGCTAAACTTATTCTTAGCCCACAACTCACTGGCAAGTGAAATATAACAGGTTATTAGCCAATGGCTAATGATAGACATTATTAAGTCATATATGCAAGTGATTTGCTCGCAATATAGAGAGTTGATGATGCAAAACTTGGCAGATGTTGACAGTTGTTGCAGGTTTTTGGCTGGTCTGACATGGTCTACCAACTGACTTGACCAAGGTGGTGCCTGTACATGTTTTAAAGGGATAGTTCACCCAAAAATTTAAATTCGCCCATGATTTACTCACCCTGAAGTCATCCTAGGTGTATATGACTCTTCTTTCAGACGAATACAATTGGAGTTATATTAAAAAATGTCCTGGCTCTTCCAGCCATACGCATCGACTTGCGCCAAAAGAGTAACACTTGAACCCCCCCCCCCATAAACCCATTGACTCCCATTATACAGCTTGGAAGAGCCAGGACATTTTTTAATATAACTCTGATTGTATTCGTCTGAAAGAAGAGTCATATTCACCTAGGATGACTTGAGGGTGAGTAAATCATGGGCGAATTTTTATTTTTGAGTGAACTATCGCTTTCAGAGCACTTTTTGCACTGCTTTGCGGCATTCACCTCTTTGACTGAGACCCAGATGATGTAGGAGGAGACGATCTTGATGATGTGGAGCTCCAGGATCCACCAGATGAAGAGCTGAAGCTTCTGCACGTACTCGAGGAACTTCAGGAACAACACCGTCAGACGCTCCACCACCAGATGCCACTTATTCCTCAGCTCTTCACAAGAGAAACAAACATGCATTGTTTAAGATTATGCATCGTATTCGACGACCAAAAAAAAAAGTAACAAATCAAGACCACATGAGTTTTAAAAGGTTAGTAAGTTTATTTAAAAATTCAGGATCAGGGCTTGACATTAACACCCGCCAATCACCCAAAAGCGTGTGTATTTCAGCAGTGGCGTGTAACGCAGTCACTCCTACGTCTCTTTGGTGGGTTGAATTTTATATATACAGTAATATATACATTTTTCAATTGTAGTCTTTTAAAAAGGCATCTGAAATAATAAACTAAGTGCAATAGAGTGTTGTCAAAAATATAGATTTTTTGATACATATCGATACTGAAATATCAAAATAGATAAACGATACCAGCTGTTCTTTCTCTCCGACAGCAAGTTACACACAACCCCGCCTCTCCTCACTCACTCGATTAATTTGCTCCGGATGAATATTGTTGTTATTATAGGGCTTGTATTTCAGCATGGGATTGTGCATATTGCGCATAATTTCACTCATTCCCGCAGATTTAGTGCTCACACCCAAAGTACATGCACATAAAGCCATCTCTCAGAGCTAAATTGAGTTCTTTTTCACTGCTTATTGCGCTTGAACAGACACATACATAAAAAATAATGTCAAAATGCCAGTCTCGGCGAGTATTCACGTAAACAAGGTCAGTTATGTTTTAAGTGAACGTAAACAGTTGAGAAATAAAACACACGTGTAACAGTATATTGGATCTGTGCATCAGGTCTTAAAGTGACAGCAGCTTAATATTCCTGCTGCCAAATTATGAGATAGTAATAAAAATAGATATATGGCAGTTTTAAATGCTGAGTGGCTAGAAACTTTGAACAACCACTGGTGAGCAAGAAGTTGTATGATTGACTCTACTCTGAAAACTGAAAATGCATTCCAATTCGCATCCTTATTCACTATTCTAAGCCATTTGATGATTTCAAATAGTGTGTTCCTACCAAAAAATTTCAACAACAAATAGTGCACTTTAAATACCCAGATGATGCACTTCACGTACATGTACAAAAAAAAAAAAACTAAAAACACAGCTTTAAATTTGCAGCAGAAGAAGAGAAGCTGTTAGACTTGACAAAAACAACGACAAAAAGTAACGAAAAAAAAGTTTCGACAAAAACTCATACACTAGAGAAAGTACATAGTGCATAGTATAAGTGCAAAGTGTATAATGAATGCATCATTTGGGACACAACTTGAGTAGTTATTGATAACTAAAACTGTTTTGTATTATTTTCATTAACTAAAATCAAGCTGAAATAAAATGAAATTTAAATATTAGATGAAAACTTCAAACTTAAAAAAGCTGAATAGAAATATATATATAAAAAAACGAAATTAAAAAGCACTCAAATTCAAATTAAAATATGAATAAATACTACAATAGTATAAAAACACTAGTAAAGTAATGCAGGTCTGCACTGTGCTTCACATGTGCAGAAAACATCACATCCACGGGCATGTTAGTGAAGGCGAGGGATGTCTTTCAGCTGTCAGCTGTTTCCAGGACTATCAGGAAAATAATGTCCCTGTACACAGCAACACTCACAGAGCCATCCGTCAACATTACGACACAGGAGCCGAGCTCAGACATCTCAGGGAGCTCCACAAAACAGCCAATAATGGGTAAAATATTTCCAATCTCGAAGCGGTCATAAAACACAGACACCCGTGGATGAATCACAGCGACATGCTTTTGACGTGTTTATGAAATACATAAAGCACGAGTGTTTGAGTAACTACACTTTAAAAAGCCAAAGTTTGACCTGTTGTGGAATGTGTATCTCCATACACAGAAACACAGCTGCTACACACTAAATAATAATAATGCACACAAAAGAAACCGCACAAAAGAATAAAAACATAAATTAGCTCTTTTGACTATAGAGAGAAATGTTTGGAAATCAAATGCTTATTTCCCTTTCTGAAAAACGTTGTAAGTATATAGTCTTTATTCAGTCGAGTTATAAGCAGGAATTTAATACGCCGGTGTGAAAGACAGCACATCAGCTCTTCCTTAGACCCGACTGTAAAAGTGTTTACACATTAAACAAGTCTAGACATATTTATCCCGCTCTGTTTACTCTGTCCTGCCCTGTCAGGCCAATAAAAGCCTCTTCCAGTTGTATTGCTACAGTGAGAGCAAACAATATAAATTCAGATTTTTATAGTGCGTTTCATTCAAGCCAGGATGTAAAGTATTATTTGGTCTTGCAATTTAATTTAATATGTTTAAAGGGCACCATCTGCAAGGATATGCTCTGGTTTCACTGCATTATTTTAAATGAACATGAATATCTATAAAAGGTTTATTTTCTTATTTTAAAGAGCTCTTTCACAAAGTCTTGTTTTTGATCTCTACTATTGGACTCTACATTATTGATTATTCTCCTCTTATCCTCCATTGTTGCGGCTCCTCTCTTCCCAGTCTGTCAGTAACGCTCTGTTTATTTCCTGTCTCTATGAAGCCCCTCCTCCTGAAAAGCACACTGTGCTCTGATTGGTCGGCTGGAGCAGTGTGTTGTGATTGGTCGAGCGCTTCGAGTGTGTTTGGGAAATGTCCCGCCCCTTACTATAACCACCAGTTTAACACACTACTAACTAACTCAACCAGGCCCCGCCCCTTTATTCTGCGCATTAATTATTATAATGAGGAATATTGTGACGTGTTCGTTCCCAGAAGAAACTCAAGACTACAATGGAGGCGTTTCAGGAGTTCAGAAACACTGACACTGATATAGAGAAGAACTGGAGCTTTTTCATGCTCAAACAGCAACACTAAAGACAGATGAACATGGGAAAAAGTAGATTTTTTTTTAAAGTACGGATCTCTAACTGGTCACTAATGCTGTGTAACATGACCTGATGGTAAACTGCACTTCCACGAAGGTCAAACTACCTGATCCCTGGTCTGGCACCGGATCCGGCATCATCTGGCAGGTGTAGCTTTCAGGAATGACGTGCGGCTCAGATCTCTCCTCCTCCTCGTCCATTTGTTTGAGATCATCCTCCTCTTTCTCCAGGTCCACTGTCTCCTCGTCCTCCGCTTGGCTCGCGGTGGAGCCGAGCGTGGGTTTGACCATGGAGATATCCGCCAGACTGCCGTCCAGATGCACCAGCCTGAAAATCAAGGAGCATCATCTGTTTAAGCGTGAATGATGGAACTATGCACTGATTCAATCATGTTTTCCCAATTAAAAACAAAAAAGCCGAGAGAAAAAAGTATTGAACAGTATTTTGTTTTTGCAACGGATCAACAGAAATAAAAGTAAGTAACAAAGACAGGATTCATAAATAATATTGATATTACCATTTTATTTTGATTATGATAATATTTATTATATTATGATTATATTACCGTTAATAATGATAATAAATCATTTTGATGTTATTAGATTATTAAACCCTCCAGAATAATAACAATAAGAAGAAACAATTATTATTATTATATTATAATTTACAATACTATTATACATTTTTACATATAAATAAGTACATAAAGTACATATTGATCATTTTCACAGCATTAAGTGGTAACATTTTATTTTACAGTGTCCTTGTTACATATGTTACATGTACTTACCATAGTAATAACAGTAAATTATGCATAATTACATGCAACTAACCCTCAACCAAACCCTAATCCTACCCTAACCCTATAGTAAGTACATGTAGTTAATTAATATTACTCAGTACTTAAATACATGATTACACTGTAACAATGACACCTTAAAATAAAATGTTACCCATTAAACTAAATCATATAGGCCTTTTGTATTATAATTTTTTTAATTATATTATATACAATGCTAAGTAAAAACATTAGTTACATAAAAAACCTGACATGAAAAAGTGACATATAAAACATAATTAAATAATTAGTGCATGTATTTGTATGACAATTAATTGTAACATTAATTGTGACAGGCCTAATGATGATATCAAAATTGAGTCAAACATGTACATTATCAGAAGATCTGTTTTTCAGCAACTCATTGACCCCTAAAATATGAGGCTAAAGCTTCCAGCGTCACAGGAATGCTTTAAAAGCAACATTGTTAATTTCCTGGAGTCTGAGTCCAGATCTCAGTCCAACTGGGAATGTGTTGCTGGACTTGAAAACGGCTGTCAACTCACAATCTCCAGTCTGAGCTTGAGCAGCTCTGGAAAGAAGAGCGGGAACACAACGGCAGTGGCCAGACGTGCACAAAATGTTACAAAAATTATTTAATATTCCTCATTTGCATAATTAATGCGCATAATAAAGGGGCGGGGCCTGGTTGAGTTAGTTAGTAGTGTGTTAAACTGGCGGTTATGGTAAGGGGAGGGACAATTCCCAAACACGCTTGAAGAGCTCGACCAATCACAACACACTGCTCCAGCCGACCAATCAGAGCACAGTGTGCTTTTCAGAGGGAGGGGCTTCATAGAGACAGGAAGTAAACAGGGGTGTGTTTCCCCAAAGCATCGTTAGCCAACTATTGTCGCAAGTTCTGTCGTTATCAGCAGTTCAACGAGTCGGTGTTTCCCGAAATCAGTTCTAACGAACATTCGCAAACAGCATCGCAGAGTTGTGTGTTTGGAGCGACAGATCTCGACCTGTGGTTAGAAGCAGAGTTACTAATTTGCATGACATGTGGACTCAATAAATCCTGATCTTGAGCAAAATAAGCAAGCTGAC
>NC_137146.1:29040703-29058203 GCF_949319135.1 Squalius cephalus
GTCCCTCACCATCCACAGTGTACACGACCAGATGAGGAAGACGAAGGTCAGCCAGCTCACATACGTGATGCTCCAAGCCTGGGAGGAAGGTCAGGGGAAATTAAAGGAGTAGTTCACTTTAAAATTAAAATTAGCCCATGATTTACTCAGCCTGAAGTCATCCTAGGTGTACATGACATTCTTCTTTCAGACGAATACAATCAGAGTTATATTAAAAAATGTCCTGGCTCTTCCAAGCTTTATAATGGGAGTGAATGGCAGTTTTGAAGTCCATAAAAGTGCATCTATCCATCATAAAAGTGCATCTATCCATCATAAAAGTGCATCTATCCATCATAAAAGTGCATCTATCCATCATACAAGTGCATCTATCCATCATAAAAGTGCATCTATCATCATAAAAGTGCATCTATCATCATAAAAGTGCATCTATCCATGATAAAAGTGCATCTATCCATCATAAAAGTGCATCTATCATCATAAAAGTGCATCTATCCATCATAAAAGCGCATCTATCATCATAAAAGTGCATCTATCCATCATAAAAGTGCATCTATCATCATAAAAGCGCATCTATCCATCATAAAAGTGCATCTATCCATCATAAAAGTGCATCTATCATCATAAAAGTGCATCTATCCATCATAAAATGTATCTATCCATCATAAAAGTGCATCTGTCCATCATAAAAGTGCATCTATCCATCATAAAAGCGCATCTATCCATCATAAAAGTGCATCTGTCCATCATAAAAGTGCATCTATCCATCATAAAAGCGCATCTATCCATCATAAAAGTGCATCTATCCATCATAAAAGTGCATCTATCCATCATAAAAGTGCATCTATCCATCATAAAAGTGCATCTATCCATCATAAAAGTGCATCTATCCATCATAAAAGCGCATCTATCCATCATAAAAGTGCATCTGTCCATCATAAAAGTGCATCTATCCATCATAAAAGTGCATCTATCCATCATAAAAGTGCATCTATCCATCATAAAATGTATCTATCCATCATAAAAGTGCATCTATCCATCATAAAAGTGCATCTGTCCATCATAAAAGTGCATCTATCCATCATAAAATGCATCTATCCATCATAAAAGTGCATCTATCCATCATAAAAGTGCATCTATCCATCATAAAGGAACTCCACATGGCTCCGGGGACTTCTACTTTTATGGACTTCAAAACTGTTGGTTGTAATTTCCACTGTTCTTCAGGAGAGAGCAGTGCCACTCCGTCCAATTGGTGCATGTCTTCGGTAAAATACGGGTTTGTGTACATTTTATTTGATGTATAAATTCGTTATTGTGCTGTAAATTGTTTAATTTTCTGAAAAGCAACATACAATGTGAGTCACCTACACGAGTGTATTAAAATATGAAATATGCAATATTGTAAAAAAATAAATAAAGGAATAATCATGCAAACCAGTGGTTGTGTGGAGTATTTTTTTTTTAAAGATTAGAGGATTTAAGTTAATCCGTAAACATTAATTCATATATGAAGTAAAATAAAAAATAAAAATGCTAGTACTATAGTAAAAAATGTATCAACCCGGTATGATGGGTTAAATCAAACCATTGTGCTGGGTTAAATAAACAACCCAATTTGTTGGGTAAAATGTGTTCTGTCCTATATTTACCCAGCCCTTGGGTTGAAAACAACCCAAATTGGGTTGTTTTTAACCCAGTGTGTTTTAGAGTCTATCTGAGTATTTTTATGAGTATGAGTACACGAGTGCAGTATCGGGCCCATCCCTAATTTTAACATAAAACAATCTTACACAGTTCACCATTGAAATAATGTCTTTAAATGAATGAGGCATGTGAGATCCAACCATACTTTAGTACATCACATCTCAAAGATCACCAACAGGGGACCTCCATTTTGCACATTTGTGCACATGGTACACATTACCTAGTGTGTGCAGATCTGTCTGGGTAATGACCAAATTGGCCCCCTAAGGGAAGGCCGGGAGTCTAAAATGCTCCTGAAAGGGAGGACTGTCATGCTCACCATCATAGCAATGAGAGCGCAGATGTAGCTCTGCTTCATGATAAACCTGAAGGCCTTCACCACAGAGTTCACACGCACAACACCAAGCGCCTGCGGAACCTCGGAAAGCTCAACATACGTCGAGTCCATCTTGTAAACACCGCAGTCCATTTTCACTGAAAAACAAACATGTATTCTAAGAAAAACGAGGTTGGATTCTGTGAATCATCTAATATCTTCGCCCTTGAACATGAATGGAAGCTTTGCCTGCATATATCTGGAAAATCTGGACCAAAAAAAAAACTTCCCAAAATGTATGGAAAATATTTAAGAAATAGAGTGCAGATGTTTATGGCAAACCTGTGAAAGTATGTATGTGGTGGATCAAATCCTTTTCCACTACATGTTTATGTGCAGCGCAACCACAAATCTTAACCAGTATTTCTGTCTTGTTTTCAAGTAAATATATATATAAACATCCCTAAAGCAGAGAGATTTACTTGAGAAGAGAAATTGTGTAAGATAGTGTTTTCAGAGAATATATATTTTTATTTCAATTTGTTTTTACACCATTGTCAATCTTTTTTTCTTTTAATAAAAAATAAAAAATAATATGGTATTGAATATATTAATCTATCCATTATCTATCTATATTTTTTCTACACATCTATCTATCTATCTATCTATCTATCTATCTATATATCTATCTATCTATCTATCTATCTGTCCATCTATATATCTATCTGTCTATCTATCTATCTATCTATCTATCTATCTATCTATCTATCTATCTATCTATCTATCTATCTATCTGTCTGTCTATCTATATGTCTATCTATCTGTCTATCTATCTATCCATCTATCCATCTATCCATCTGTCTATCTGTCTATCTATCTATCTGTCTATCTATATGTCTATCTGTCTATCTATCTATCTATCTATCTATCTATCTATCTATCTATCTATCTATCCATCTATCTATCCATCTATCTATCTATCTATCTATCTTACATTAAAGCTTCAGAAGTGATTCAGTCAAGAGTAGTGAGTGATTTTCTCTGTCTTTTGTTTTTTGATTTGCATTAATGATGACATCACAGCAGCAGGTTTATTAGGCTACTGTCACTTTAAGATTACTAAAACTGTTTTTGTAATAAAAAAAAAAAGCGATGGTTAGCCTCACACACACACACATATATATATATATACACTATATACTATTTTTTGATTGCCATTTTGCATCTAAAGCCAAAAATTGGGGGGGGGGGGGGGGGGGTTACTGGACAATAAGACAATATTGTTTAATTACAAAAAGAGTTTTAGTAATTTATTGAACCTACTTGGAATGCTATAAAAGAAAATGGTTTTGCTAGGAAAAATAGTCTTGTCAGTTTTTTTTCCTGGAAACCATTTGGCTGAACTTTCACCCCATAAACACTGCGCCGCTCCAGAGCATTAGTGTGGTCACAGGACAGGGGAAGACTTACGTAAGAGAAGTCTTAAGATAAGTAACATAAGATTTTATTAATGGTTTTTAAAGCATTGCATAACATGTCCCCAAACTATTGCTGACCTTTTAGGATCTTACATATCAGGTAGGACATTAAGATCAACCAACCAATTTGTGCTGGCGGTCCCTTATTCTAAAAAGAAGTCAAAGGGTGACCGAGCTTTTCCAGTTGTGGCTCCCAAGTCTTCCCCTTCATATCCGGCTAGCTCAAACAATAGAAATCTTTACGTCTCATCTTTTTAACTTAGCTTTTAGTTAAGGGTATTGTACATTGTAGTTATAACTTATTTTCATTTAGTTTTATTTCTCTCTGCACTGATCTCATTATACAGTTGTGTGAGGGGTATGTCTAAGAGTGTGTAGTCATGCCTTCATCTGCTAGGCTTGATACATGTATGTTTTATTGTTTTTAGTTAACTGTGAAGCACTTTGGGCAACGATGTTGCTATATAAATAAATAAAGTTGAAGTTACGTGGATCAGACTCGGGTTGGCTTGGTCTATAATGAGGGGTTGAGTAGAGCTCCACAGACTTCGGTCCATTCTCATGAGGAACTGACGTGAAGTCCAGCGAAGCTCCGTTAGACGTGACAATCAACACCTGAGAGAGTTCAGAAGCACTATAACATCAGTATTTATAATGCCTTCATTACTGCCAGGCTCAAGTAATAATCTATGGTTCTGGGTGATCAGCAGACGAACACAAACCTCGGGTGAGTTGTAGCCATGTTGAGTGGAGAGCAGCTGAAACATGCAAGAGAACAACTCATGATGACTATTCATCCATCACATCTTAACAACAACTCACAGCAAGTATATGTTTGCTACACAAACAAGCATTTTAAATGGTTAAATGGTGGAAGACTGTAATAGTAAACGTGAAAATGAGTGATGTGGAGTTATGGACATGGTCAAGTGTTTGATTGTGAGATGCAGACTCGTACATTTCTCTCGTCTGTGCGATAGTGTGCCATCCTCCACAGCTGCCTCCTCCTGTCCGCGGTGTACACCGCATTATTGCTGTCAGGAGATTCGGCTTCCTCTCCTCCCTCCGGCTCGCCCTCGCTCTCTTTCACCTGCTGATGAAGAGGCACAATCATAATCATAAATGTGCTGCATATACAGTCAAACACACATTTATTCAGACACATTTCTCACATCATCATCAGTTTATTCGCTATAGTTTAGAAAATGGTGATAAAATATGAGCAGAACTCAGTTGATATTTGACTGGTTTTGTCCGTCCTTCTGTTAGACTGTCTCACACATGAATTATGTTGAATATCTGTCAGCTGTTAAATTTAACTACACAATTAGATAATACCAGTTTAGCTCAACCAGTCACCAAGCAATGCTTCATTGTGTTCAGTCTGTGTGTAAAAAGAGCATTAGCAATTAAAGAAAACACACTTCAGCAAAACATGATCAGCTCAAAGTGTCCCAATCATTTCTGCTCCCACATTTGTATAAATGTCACTGGTAGTCTCTGAATGAAGAATTATTGGGTATAATATGTCACAGTTTACTTTATTTTGCTCTCCTCACTTGCATAAATGAACTATAGTGTCCTGCACACACTAGTAAAGAAAATATCAAAAATTATATCTTGTGTCTGAATAATTTTGGATTTGACTGTATATGTTGATGAATTTTCCCTTTAAAGTGCCCTATTATGCTTTTTTTGGATATTGCCTTTCATGTAGTGTGTAATAAAGCTGTTTGTGAATATAAAAGTTCTGCAAAGTTTACAGATCAAAGTGAAGAAAGAAGTGACTCTGAACTGCCGGAAACGAGTATCAGGAATAGGAACAACAGAAAACAGTGTTCAAAACATTTTACTTTCGTAATACGATGAAGAATACCTCAGTGAAAAACAGAGGAAGAAGAAGAAGAAGAAGAAGAAGAAGAAGAGTGTAATCTGACCATGTCTTCTGACTCCTGAAGCCAGAGGCGGATGAGTGTGGCCAGAGTGTAATACAGCACCAAGAGCATGATGGGATTGACAAAGTGGTGCCACGGCAGGTCAGGGTTCACTGTAAACATCCAGGTGTGTGAGCAGTCCGTCTTCACCACCGGAGAAATGCCAAACAGACTGAGGGAAAGAGAGAGGAACATTATACATTCATTAAAAATACATTACAGAAAACTACTGAGATTCTGCAAGAATACAGTGAAGGTATCCGATATTAAATTAATGGATGCGAGTCATGAACACAATATATATATATATTGATGAGACTAACCCCTAACCCTATATATATTGTCTTCATGACTCGCATGAAACTACTGTATATATGTGTCATATATATATATATATATATATGACACATATATACAGTAGTCAACATTTAAAGTGGATCAAAAAAGTTCATCAAAGTTGTCCTAAGACAAGAACTGGTATTGTTCAAAATTCATGTATAACTTTGATGAAAGGTTATGATCCACTTCAAATGTGGACTACTGTATGTATGATATATATATGTGTGTGTGTGTGTGTGTGTGTGTGTGTGTGTGTGTGTGTGTGTGTGTGTGTGTGTGTGTGTGTGTGTGTGTGTGTGTGTGTGTGTGTGTGTGTGTGTGTGTGTGTGTGTGTGTGTGTGTGTGTGTGTGTGATGTAATGATCTGGGAAAGAAAAATAAGATTATCACCCAATCAAAAAGCACTTTACTACATTTTTCAACCGTAAGAGAAGATCTGCTAATTCACTCCAGATTTCTCAGGGTTAAACTTGTGTTTATTTTCCCTTTTTTTACTCTCTCTCTTTCAGTGGAAGCTAAATTGGACAGCTAAGGAAGAAAATAACAGCAGATGCCTATTTAACAGGGTATACAAGTGGAAAAAAGGAATGAATAAAGAGAAAACAGAAGTACAGCCCAAGATTAGGACACTCTCAACAGCTCTTCATTCCCAAATAAAACATTATAATTTGAGACAGGAGTGTCATTCCCATTCAGAATAAAGAGACGTGGCTTTGAATGTAACTTACATTAATTACACATATAACCAATATTTGGTGTCATATTTAGCTGAAGAAATCTATAAAACGGCAACTTCTCGCAGCTAAAACCCCACTGAAAATGGATAAGGTGACAAACACACGCTCACTGGGTTTTATAGTTCTGGTGCCGTTAGTTAAATGACTGTGGTTTGCCAGATGTTCGTTTTGCAGCTACCTCATGCCATCGAGAAAATATGAAGTCAGAATATCTCGCCTTTCATGATTCATCCAAACCCTAAGCGTGACATCCAAGTCCTAATACCACGGCTGAAAATAACGAGTTTAAGCGCAGAAATGTTGCTGCTATTTATAATGCAGAGGCCAATGCATAATAAACACTCTCTAAAGCAGAAGAAGGTGCCATGAGGACGGCAGACACAAATCATAAAGATCTTTAATCACAACTGTTAGAACGCATAAATCTGTCATGTGTCTCCTCTAGATTCAGAGGAGATCTGAACTACGCCTCAAACTTATCAAATAATAAATAAAATAAATAAATGAAATAAAAACTTGCCAACGTCTGCATTTTGCTTACAAATCTTTTATTTTTCAGAGACCATTTATTTATTTTTTTGGGATGTCTTGGATGTCACACTTAGGGTTTGGATGAATCATGAAAGGCGAAATATTCTGACTTCATATTTTCTCTTTTAAAAAATATTAATTTTATAGCTCTATATTTTTAATCTACGTCCATTATTGTATCATTTACATCTATTTTTATTAGGGCTGTCAAACGATTAATCATGATTAATCTCATCCAATATAAAAATTTGTTTTTACATAATATATGTGTGTGTACGGTGTATAATTATTTTCTATATATAAATACACACACATGCATATATTTTTAAGAAAAATGTGTTATTTATATATAAAATATTTATATATAATATAAATTATATATAATATAAATATATATACACAGTATATACATGCAAATATTTCTTAAATATATACATGCATGTGTGTGTATTTATATATAGAAAATAATTATACACCGTACACACACATATATTATGTAAAAACAAACGTTTATTTTGGATGCGATTAATCGCGATTAATCTTTTGACAGCCCTAATTTTTATGTGTACAAAAGTTTGGGGTAGGTAACATTTTAAAAATTTTCTGAAAGAAGTTTTTTCTACTTACCAAATCTGCATTTATTTGATCAAAAATACAGTAAAAACAGTGAAATATGAATTATGATGTAAAATTGCAGTTATTTTATGTGAATACTAAAGTGCAATTTATTCCTGTGATCAAAGCTGAATGTTCAGCATCATTACTCCAGTCTTCAGTGTCACATGATCCTTCAGAAATCACTCTAATATGATGATTTGATGCTCAAGAAACATTTATGATTATTATCAATGTCGATAAATGTTGTGGTGCTCGATATTTTTGTGGAAACTGATTCTTTGATGAATAGAAAGCATTTATTTGAAATAGAAATCTTTTGTAATATCAGAAACGCATTTACTGATCAATTAAATGAATCCTTGCTGAATACAATTGTGAATTTCTTTACATTTTTTGTACTTAAATGAAATATGATGCATCCACTGAGCTTTTCAAACTATGAACAAGTCGACTCTTGAGTAATATCTCCCGCATTGGTTGCTCCCAACAGACAAACCAACATAAAACCATTTGGTTCTAATCTCTGGGTTTGCTAAATCACATTTTTTTCTACCCAGAATAGACTCTTCTCTGGCATTTCCACAAGCCTAGTGTGTAATCAGAACTGCGTCCTCGCCACGAGAAGCTGGTAGCGATTGTGTTGTTTATGTGATTGTCAAAGAGAAGCTCTTTGTTTTTCGTCCCAGACGCAGCGGCTCGCAAATCGCCAAATGTTTTTCTAATAGGGTGTTTCTCAGGTTTTGTTTGAGAAAGAAATCTTGTAAAAACCACTTAATTCTATGTGGGTTTGGTAAAGCATATTTCTTCGCTTATGATTTGCTTTCTTTGCACGTTTGCCTCTTTTATTCTTCTCCTGCACATTGTATTTCTGAAAGGTATCAGGATTCCTTCACACGTCTGTGCATTTGGCTTGGCTCGTTTCACTTCGCTGTGTGTTTTCTGAGCTCGGTTCAAACCTCATCTGACATATTTGCAGTATCTATGTCTTTTATAGAGGCTTTGAATGCGTATGAGGTTTCAGGATGTGGATTCAACCCAAATAAGCGGAGCTACAATTTTAAAATTGGACCTTTCAGAGGTCAGAACGATTGTTTATTTGTAGTGTTTGCTCATGGGTTTGCCATTTTGAAGTCTTGTCGAGTAATCTAGTGTAACAGAGAGAACCCAAACAAACAGCCGAAGCTTTCAAAGCCCGTTTTCTAGAGTCTTGCTGTCAGCCTCGCGTTCGGGGGCGACGTTCGCAACGCATTTTAACGAGACGCAACAGTTGCACGATTATAGTCTCGTATCCGCCGCTAATGGGTCTTTCGGAGGCTTGCTGCTGCCGTTGGGGAATATTAGTGTCAGAATAATACAGGCCTGCCACTGGAGACTCACATCCAGGCTTCATTTAGAAGAATTGCATCTACCGTACTCAAAGGGTTTTCGAGTCACGTTTGATTGTTTTCTCTCTCTCGCATGCAGCAGCGCTCCCTGAAACCAGCTGTGTGATTTAAGCGCAGGCCAAGAGCCGTCCTGTCGTAATGAGAAACACCTGGGCTCTCCGAGGCCGCCGGCAACACCAAAACCAGTGGATTTTCATTCTGAAGCATCTAGATTTGCCTGTGGGAATATCGATTCATCATATTGATTCAACGGATCGCATGTGATTCGCGGATTAATTGCTAAGTTTAACAATCATAGAGTGAAAGTTTATCATTTGCATGTGTTTTCTTGCTAATTTACACATTCAAGCGATTTTAAACCATTCAAGGTTTTTCAGACAGCGCGTGAACAAATTCATCTTTTGCATATCCCTGCGCTTGAACGGACACATGCACACAAAATTAAGATAAAATACCCGTCTTGGCAAGTATTCTTCGGTTATGTCTTACACTGTGTCCTAACCAGAAGCAATGCGATAAGATTCCAGCGACAAATAATGTGTCTGTCCAACACTAGACGCGACACGCAAGATGCGTCAAAATCAATCACAACCCACAGCCAATCAGAACAGCGTGTGAGCGGAGACAGCCAATCAGAACAGCGTGTGGGTGGAGTGGAGTCAGCCAATCAGAACAGCGTGTGGGCAGAGTCAGCCAATCAGAACAGCGTGTGAGCGGAGACAACCAATCAGAACAGCGTGTGGGCGGAGTGGAGTCAGCCAATCAGAACAGTGTGTGGGCGGAATGGAGTCAGCCAATCAGAACAGTGTGTGGGCGGAGTGGAGTCAGCCAATCAGAACAGTGTGTGGGCGGAATGGAGTCAGCCAATCAGAACAGTGTGTGGGCGGAGTGGAGTCAGCCAATCAGAACAGTGTGTGGGCGGAGTCAGCCAATCAGAACAGCGTGTGGGCGGAGACAGCCAATCAGAACAGAGTGTGGGCGGAGACAGCCTCAAAGCTGGAGCACTAAATGATATTCAAAGTCACATTACACGTGTTTAACATTACATAAAGAGCATAAGCTGAGATTATCATCGCCACACTTTGTGTTTATTGTTCCAGCGCGACGTCAGAAAAATAGAAACCGTTTCTAAAATAGAATAATCATGTGTCGCCGTCGCGGCTGGTTAGGACAAACACACTGATTAACGTGGAAAACATACCTTTTATCGCGCGCCGCAACGTCACGTGTAGTTAGGACACGGTGTTAAGTGAACATAAACAGTTGAGAAAGAAATTGGATGTGTAACATTATATTGGATTCATGCATTCGCTCTTAAAGTGACTTTAAGCCCATTAAATGTAATTTTCCTAAGTATAACATAAGGTTTAGAAAACTTCACTGTAAGTGTTTAACGGAGCGAGCAAGTTCAATCCAAGTCTTCTAACAAGACACGATTGGACGCTTTATATGATAAACTAATTATTATTTAGCTGTTTTTCACATTAAATGCACATAAAGCACATCTTATATGGTTAACAGAAGCTCAAACGTGCGTGCGTCACGTGCAAAAACATGTTTATTATATTAAGTACTAATGTATGGATCTAATATAATGTTACACATCAGATTTTTCACATCCTCAACCTTTTACATTCAATTAAGACATAACTGACGTGAATCCTCGCCTAGACCGATATTCTGAGATAATTCTGTGCTTCTGTACGTCTGCTTTCAAGAAAGTAGGTAAATGCGAACATCAGACGCAAATGCTTTGCTTCTAAAGGACATACGCAACCTTTTTATTAATATATGATGAGAGTAATTTATTTTATTACAATAAAACAGCGTATTAATATGAATGATAGGCCTATTTAATTACATTTTTGAAATCGATTCTTTAGTTTTTATGCATCGATGCAGAATCGTTCACATCATCATTGCAAAAACGATTATATTCCAACATTCACTAAATTACCTCCACAGATAAAATGAAAGTCATACAGGTTTGAAACAACACAAAGGTTAGTGAATGACTACGAAATGAACATGGAGTCAAATCAAACCATCAGACCTAAGTGATCAAGAACGTCCAGCTTAACATGCAGCTCATATTCCATAAACCTTATACCAATAAAAAATCATTAGTGTAGAGTTTGATATTCCATGTCTGTTGCACTTTACTGAGGACTTTCCTGGAGCTAAACGCTGGACAGAAGCCATAGACAACACAGAACTAAATCAAGATTTCTCAAAGCAACGTGAATATTGACTCTTTAAATCAAACTTTTTGAAATGGAGTGTGACAGTCGGTCGTTTTTGGTTTGAGATGCAAACTAACACTGCCAAGCTCAAACGAGCCCGATGAAGACCGATGAGCCGGACAGGAGACAGGCTCCTTTAATCTAGCCAGATATACATGCTATCAAACCACATGAGCTCTTCAATAATTAATGCACATCATCAAATATTCCCTTACTTTCTGTATGAACCCTCTAGAAGTTGGGTTACTATAACTAAATCTGAAACTAAAACCCATTCAAAATCATTTACTTGAAATAAAATAAACATTAACTGAAATAAAATATATTGGAAAAAATAAACATTTTATTCCAGTTAGATGCCAAAGCAACATTTCTCGTTTTCATTTAGTTTAACTTGATGTGATGTACTGTACTAAAATAACTAAAACTAAAAATGAATACAGACAAATTAAATAAAAATATGACAAAACCCAAATATTACTAAAACTTTATCTAAAATTAAAATGAAAACAGACCATATACAAATAAAAACTGTAATTATATCTCAGTGATCATCAATGAGCATGCAGAACCAGAACTGTCCATTAATGTTCATCCTTTAATCACTTTAATGACAGCTTGACCTCAATGCCTGGATGAGATCGACACCGGATAGTCGCTGTAACGCCACAAGGCTAAACAGGCTAGGTCGCTAGATTAGCATGATTGAGCCCATCGGCCACCAGACAGACGAGCTCACATGTAGGATTCCCGCTCGCCGGATCGTTCTAATTGAATTCTCCTTTTGTGTTTGGTTTTCAGCCGCTCTGTAATCTCATTGGCCACAGTAAGGGGATCCGGCCGCACGCGGGCTTTACGTGCAAAACGAGCAACAGCATCAATCAAAGCGTTCAGCCGCTCGAGTGCAGATCCACAAACTCAAGCAAGTCGAGCATTGGTGCTCATCGACAGGATGATTTAAAAAGGGTGGGAACGCGTCGGCAAAACTGATCCTCAGTACATTTGTTCACTGCAAAATAGACGTTTTGTCTTGTTTCCAGTCCAAATTTTTAAAAATATTCTTAAATCAAGATGCATTTACTAAAGTAGTAAAATGCCATAAGATATTATGTCTTGTTTTCAGGGCGGGAAAAAATCTAAATGAAGTGAGTTTTTGCTTAAAACAAGCAAAATTATCCAGCAATGGGGTAAGAAAAATAATCTTGTTTCCGTTTGAATTAATTTTTTTTTTTTTACCCCATTGGCAGATCATTTCGCTTGTTTTAAGCAAAAACTCACTTCATTTTGATCTTTTTCCCCCAGAAAACAAGACATAATATCTTATGGCACTTTACTCATCTAGTAAATGCATCTTGATTTAAGAATTTTTTGATATTTGAACTGCAAACAAGACTAAGTACTAAGTAAGAAAATCTTTTTTTGCAGTGGGGCTTTTACAGCACCAGTGTTCTTGATACCCAACTTCATTACATACCCCATTAAAGTCACCATGAAATCTAGTTTTTATGGAATATTGCAGTGTTTATTCTAAATGATTAATCAGTGAACATCATTAATGTGTTAACCTCATGTTCCTGGTAATCTTGAATGAGAATAAGTTCCTCTTGCAGCATCTCTTCTCTTCTCTGATGATGTGGGCGGGGCTATAACCTGTCACTCACATGAGATCAGCCAATAGCAAACCACAACCATCCAATCAATTCCCTACAGACACAACCAAGCCCCGCCCACATCTGTTCTTGTTCCAGAAGCGTTTCACTCAGATATACGACACAATAGAAAAGACGAGCGACTTTAAACCTCGGCTTTGAAAGGCTCAGGCTCTGTGGTCTCACCTGGCGTAACTGTTCCCGGGAGGAACGGCCTCCTGGAAGAACTGGAACTGGTATAGGAAGAGCATGACGAGGTGTCCTGCGCTGAAGATGGCCATGAGGACACACAGACAGCTGAAGAGCAGCGGGTCGAAGGACCGGCAGAAAGACCACCAGGTGCACAGGCCCAGGAAGGTGAAGAAATACACACTGGAGGTCAAAGACGGCAGCATCATTCCTGACACACACCGAGAGAAGGCAAAGGAAAGTCATTTGCAGTGTGTCCAAACCAGACATGATGTGATAAGATTCCAGCGACAACTGACGCAACTACGAGATGCGACAAAATCAATCAAAAATCACAGCCAATCAGAACAGCGTGTGGGCGGAGTCTCTCTGCAAGTGCACTGTATATGGGCGTAGTGTGTGTGACGTCATCTGTAGTGTTTCTGAAGAGTGTTTCTGAAGCCCAAAGTGGGCGGAGCCGCCGTCGCCATCTTGGCCGCGCGTCACTCCCGGATAATCGAAAATGGGTAAAGGCGGATTAGCTGAGGTGACGTGACGCTAACAGACAGCAGACAAACGCTAGTAGTGACAGCAGCGGCAATCTACCTGTCACTCAAGTGGCCACGCCCTTAATTATGCAGAACTTTAAGGCTTAAAGTTGCTGTAAAGTTGGGCATATTAACATGGGTGTCTATGGGATTGACTCTCTTTTGAAGCCTGTCTCTAGCGGCCAGTCGATGAACTGCAGTTTAAGTCACTTCTGTGTTGGATTCAAGAGAGAGACAGGAAGGTTGCCGCTTGGCACAGCACTCACAACTAAACGGATAAGCACATAATCAAATTAATAAATATTACACCATTTTAACATTAATAAAACACATACTGAGTGACTGAAACAGTCTCTTTGTTATTGAATACACTTGTTTGTTTGTCAATGTTCTGGTTTCCTTTTATTTATTTTCAAAATGTGAATTATCCATGGCTATAAAGGCCACGCAATGCTATTTGAACTCACACTTAATCAGGCTCTGAGATTATGATTATCATATTTGTATGTTGTTAAAATTTTGCTGGAAAAAATGGCAGGTTTCCTATTAAAATGACTGGACTTTGTCTGAGAAAATTCGGCGAACAGTAGTAAATGTGACGGCTCCAGACTGTGGGCGATGTTTTATTTATTTTTATTACAGAGCTTTTTGAAATACTTGATTCTGATTGGTCAGTTGCAACATTCCGAGGTCAGTTATTCGCCATCAATACTGCATTAGTGCCCGCCCCCTTTTTCAGTATTTTTTCCATTCATTTCTCCAAAAGTGATTTTTTTTAAAGTCTTAAAAGCCATGAACCAAGCCAACCAGTTACGAGGAGAATCACAACATTACAAACTTTGATTTGAAGCAAAACGTTTTTGAAAAAGAGGCAAAAAGACAAAAAGGTACAAGACTGTCTTAAAGTTTTTAGTGAGTGAAAGAACTACAATCCCATGAAGCATTGCAAACAGCATAATCAAATTAAAAATACTCATTGATTATACACACACAGAAATATATATATATACAGTATATATATATATATAATTAAGTATTTTGAGATCGACTATTACATCATTCACAGTGCTTCATGGGAGTGGGCGGAGCTAAAGAGCTATTCTGGCTCTGTGGTTGGTGGAATTTTCTGCATAGCATCATGGGTAATGTAGTTTTTCACAAGGAATTCTGCTGTTAAAAATTATTATTTTTAAAAATAAGTTGAAATAATGCGGGCTGACGGCTTCAGTAGAAGCAAATACTGTCATTATCCCTTATATGTTCCTTCTGTTGTGTGTCTAGGCTCAAAACCACTTGCTAGGAACTGTTTTCTTCATAGAAGCTTTGGGTTTAATGAGCTAATAAAATATGTCAACTCAATCCGCGAGATAATGTCATCGCGTCAGGTCCTGAACACCCTGTCGGGGTTTATTCTGCGATAACAACTGTCCGGATGCACATTATTATCCCTTACATATTTCTTTTGGTTTGAGCTTTGGGATATAACAACACACTTGAGCTTTTATTCATCCTCAGCTTATGAATGAATGCAGCGTATTGATCGCATGTGGTGAGTGATGTGGGTCTCAACACTACCCACCTGTGAGCCCCAATAATATGGTTACGACTACTTTTCCTGCAGTGGTAATCAGATTGCCAATGATTTCTTTGAGTTTGGACGCCACGTCTGCTATCTGCCGCAGGATCTTCATTTTGGTGCTTTCTTCGACATCGGCCTCCTCAAGTTCTCCTTCTCCTTCTCCTTCTTCTTCTTCTTCTTCATCCTCGGGAAGAGCACAGTCTTCATCGCCCAGCTCAAAGTCTTCGAACAGCAGATCGTCCTCAAGCTCCTGCTTCTCACTTTTCTTGTCTTCTTCTTCATCCTCCTTTTCCTGAAACATGACAGTACAGAAAGTATGAGTTTAAAATGTTCTCTTAAACTTTGTAATTTTACCTAAATCCAATGGTTGTACATACACACACACACACACACACACACACACACACACACACACGCTACTGCTGAAAAGTAAAGACATTAAAGAAATGCTGTTCTTTTAAACTTTCTATTCATCAAAGAATCCTGAAAAATAAAATGTATCACAGTTTTCACAACAATATGAAGCTGTTTTTAACATTGATAATAATCATAAATGTTTCTTGATTATCAAATCCTCACATTAGAGTGATTTCTGAAGGATCATGTGACACTGAAGACTGGAGTAATGATGCTGAACATTCAGCTTTGATCACAGGAATAAATTACACTTTACTATATATTCACATAGAGAACAGATGATTTACATTAGAATAATATTTCAGAATTTTACTGTTTTTACTGTATTTTTAATCAAATAAATGAAGCCTTGGTGAGCAGAAGAGTCTTCTTTAAAATCATTTTTAAAAACCGTACCGACCCTAAACTGGAATTATATATTCATAGAACATTTGGACATTTCTAAAATGCTTGGATTGGTCAGAAGTGCCACATTATTATGGGATATTGATGTACCAGTCTCTGTTATGAACCAGACGCTGATTAAAACTCCCAGGTGTATCCAGATTTCAGTGGTCTCTCACTGCTGATGACGTCATATCACATCCAGCGCAAGGAAAATAAAACATGCACAAGAAAAAAAAAAAAAATCTTAAGAATTCATGTGTTTTGCGTCAGAAGAATACGCTAAACTTCACTATAAAACCGAAGCTGAATCCACTGCTGTGTACTTTATGCCAATAACGGGCATTATTCCAAGATTCTTTATAAAAGGCATTAGAGAGTGACTTGTTCTCCTTCCTAATGAAGTTAACACAGGCTAAATGAATCCAGAAAGACTAGAACAGGATGAAGGTCTGAAGGCTTGATTAAATCCCGTCGGCCTGTTGAGACAGCGCTGTCTAGAAGCACTCTTCAAGCGTTTATGAAAGGAAATATGAGGGAAAAGTTCTTTATTCCTCCTTCAGAACAATGAAAAACTAGTTTTAAATAAAAAAAAAGAAAGAAAGTGAGAGGTATTTGCCGTGAAAACCAATGCTATGTAGTTGCTAGAGTGTTCAGGCGACATTTCTCATTTTAAGTTAATTATTAAAACTGAAATAAAATTTTATAGACATATAGTACAAAATCAAAAAACTTGTAAATTTAGTAAAAAATTACTAAAACTTTATAAAAAATAAAATGTAAACATTAAAACATTCAAAATATTAATAAAAACTATAATAAAATCTGAATGATACTAAATTAACAATGGCTTAAGTATGATTGTTAATGATTGTAAAAGTAGCAATACTTTGTCCTTGTTACATGTGTTACATGTACTTACCATAGTAATAACAGTAAATTATGCATAATTACATGCAACTAACCCTCAACCAAACCCTAATCCTACCCTAACCCTATAGTAAGTACATGTAGTTACTTAATATTACAGAGTACTTAAATATATACTTACATTGTAACAATGACTCCTTAAAATAAAGTGTAACCAAAAAATAATTAAAAATAAAGTAAAACAATATAAAAAATATTGAATAATAAATAAAATCACATGAATTAAGTATGAACAAAAGTAACTGTCATTCTTGAATAAGCAAATATCACTTTAAAACAATCTGTCAAATGTAATGTTAAGTATTATTATTATAGAATTCAAGTATTGTTACAACTAACAGTCCTCGATTTTGAGAAAATCTCTCAGTTCTAGAGTAAATCTGGCTAAAGTGAGCATCTCCGGCACAGATTTAATCAAATTCAAACCCATAACTCAGAGAAACTCAGTTCGTACTGTCAGAACATCCGTCAGGTTCAGATGAACACGTGTCTCGGGTCAGAGACCAGCTCGGTGAGTGATGCTCAAAAACAAAACTCA
>NC_137146.1:29063203-29065703 GCF_949319135.1 Squalius cephalus
CTGTATTGCATTTAGTTGTAATGCAGTCAACTATAGTTAGTCTTCTTCTGCTTCCTCCACTGGGGTCTATGGCAGCCCTTATTACTGTGGCAAAAACTTATGAACTTTGACAGTATTTGCGGAGGGTCTGAAAAGTCACGACAGTATTTGATATTTTAAGTAAAACTATTAAAAATACGAATCACTCGCACACGAAATATGAAGTTACACGTACCAAAGCTGAGCAGAAATATAATAGTCAAGCGCACAGAACATCAGTCACACTGAACCCATCCTGATCCTCATCCTGATCCTCATCCTGAACCCATCCTGATCCTCATCCTGATCCTCCTCCTGATCCTCATCCTGTTCCTCCTCCTGATCCTCATCCTGATCCTCCTCCTGCTCCTCCTCCTGATCCCATCCTGATCCTCATCCTGATCCTCCTCCTGATCCTCATCCTGCTCCTCATCCTGATCCTCATCCTGATCCTCATCCTGCTCCTCCTCCTGATCCTCATCCTGATCCTCATCCTGATCCTCCTCCTGAACCCATCCTGATCCTCATCCTGATCCTCATCCTGCTCTTCCTCCTGATCCTCATCCTGATCCTCCTCCTGATCCTCATCCTGCTCCTCCTCCTGATCCTCATCCTGATCCTCCTCCTGATCCTCATCCTGAACCCATCCTGATCCTCATCCTGATCCTCATCCTGCTCCTCCTCCTGATCCTCATCCTGATCCTCCTCCTGATCCTCCTCCTGATCCTCATCCTGATCCTCATCCTGATCCTCATCCTGATCCTCATCCTCATCCTGATCCTCATCCTGCTCCTCCTCCTGATCCTCATCCTGAACCCATCCTGATCCTCATCCTCATCCTGATCCTCATCCTGCTCCTCCTCCTGCTCCTCCTCCTGATCCTCATCCTGATCCTCATCCTGATCCTCATCCTCATCCTGATCCTCATCCTGCTCCTCCTCCTGATCCTCATCCTGAACCCATCCTGATCCTCATCCTCATCCTCATCCTCACCCTGATCCTCATCCTGCTCCTCCTCCTGCTCCTCCTCCTGATCCTCATCCTGATCCTCATCCTCATCCTGATCCTCATCCTGCTCCTCATCCTGCTCCTCCTCCTGATCCTCATCCTGATCCTCATCCTCATCCTGATCCTCATCCTGCTCCTCATCCTGCTCCTCCTCCTGATCCTCATCCTCATAAATAATAATAATACATTTTATTTATGGCGCCTTTCTGGACACTCAAGGTCACCTCACAAAACATACTAGTACAATACATTTATAAATCAATGAAATTGTAAAAAAAAACAATAATTACAGAGCATAAAATCAGGGTACATAACTAAAAACAAAATTAAGAACGGATTGATCATGTGTGATATGCCAGCTTAAAGAGATGAGTTTTCAGGCGGGATTTAAAAATAGAAAGTGAGTCAATATTACGGATATCTGGTGGAAGAGAGTTCCAGAGACGAGGGGCTGAGCGACTGAAGGCTCTAAACCCCATGGTGGTCAAACGGGCAGAAGGTACAGTAAGATATATAGAAGAAGAGGACCTAAGAGTCCGGGTCGGTGTGTTAATGTGAAGTAGGTCGGTGAGGTACAAAGGTGCAAGATTATGGATAGCCTTAAAGGCCAGAAGTAAAATCTTAAAATCAATGCGGTATTTAACCGGGAGCCAGTGCAGCTGCTGAAGCACAGGAGTAATATGGTTAATGAAAGGAGTTCGGGTGATAATTCGGGCAGCAGAGTTCTGAACCAGTTGAAGTTTATGTAAAGTTTTGAAAGGAAGACCAACAAGAAGGGAATTGCAATAATCAATACGGGATGTGACCAGTGTATGAACGAGAATTGCTGTACTAGTGAGTGAAAGAGACGGTCTGAGGCGATTGATGTTACGTAAGTGAAAGTATGCAGATCGAGTGACGTTATTAATGTGAGCTTGAAAAGAAAGTGTGCTATCTAGGATCACACCCAGACTCATCCTCATCCTGATCCTCATCCTGCTCCTCCTCCTGCTCCTCCTCCTGATCCTCATCCTCATCCTGCTCCTCCTCCTGATCCTCATCCTGCTCCTCCTCCTGCTCCTCATCCTGATCCTCATCCTGCTCCTCCTCCTGATCCTCCTCCTGATCCTCATCCTGCTCCTCCTCCTGATCCTCCTCCTGATCCTCATCCTGCTCCTCCTCCTGATCCTCCTCCTGATCCTCATCCTGCTCCTCCTCCTGATCCTCATCCTGCTCCTCCTCCTGATCCTCATCCTGAACCCATCCTGATCCTCATCCTGATCCTCATCCTGATCCTCATCCTGCTCCTCCTCCTGATCCTCATCCTGATCCTCATCCTGCTCCTCCTCCTGATCCTCCTCCTGATCCTCATCCTGCTCCTCCTCCTGATCCTCATCCTGAACCCATCCTGATCCTCATCCTGCTCCTCCTCCTGATCCTCATCCTGAACCCATCCTGATCCTCATCCTGCTCCTCCTCCTGATCCTCATCCTGC
>NC_137146.1:29070703-29078203 GCF_949319135.1 Squalius cephalus
TTATTTCTCAATTATTTTTTTTCCTTAGAATTGGACTTTGCGAGTTTATATCTCACAATTCTGAGAAAAGATGTCAGAATTGCGTGATATAAGTCAGAATTGTGAGAAAAAAGTCAGAATTCTGACTTTATATCTCGCAATTGTGAGTTAAAAAAGTCACAAATATCTTTCAAAATGTTTTCTTCTGTGACGGAAACAAGCTTCCATACTCTTGAGCCAACGTAACGTTTCAGATGAAGAGTTTTTTATGAGTGCTCTTAGTGCAACAATGAGCTGCAGTGCCTCTTAAAACTGCAGAAAAACACTGCGTTCTCCAATAAAAGCCTGTGATTCCCAGTCTCCTCGCTCAGAGCGCTCGCACGTCTGGATCTCATTTCCCAGAGTCGAGCGCCGGCCGGGGGGATTTAATGAAACCAATCCATTCAACCCTCCAGAAAACATCAGAGAGCCGCCATTCCCAACAGAAAACTGAAAACTGAAGCGCATACTTTCACGTTCATAACGCCTCACACTTCTCCGCTGTAAAGATGCTCGTTTTCAGATCTTTAAAGGTTTACGCAGCAGAGTTAAGTTACTGTCAGAGAGTCGGTTCAGCTGCGCCCGATCAGAGGACGATATAGACCTAGTTCACAAATAAACATCGCCGTAAACAAGCACACAAACATTTCACAGATGTCTTGCAATACAGAGTTTGGGAAAATAGGGCAAATTCTGAAACCTCGGCTCTCTGGAATTCACAGTATATTTTCAGTGCTATAGTTGATTACTGGAAAACAATGACAAACAAATAAAAAAATAAATACTTTTTGAGTCTGTATAAATGCATGTGTATTTTAACATTATACAAGTTATAATTAGACAATTCAATTATCAAACTTGTAATAAACATTATATTCATACATTGGGAAAGACTTAAATTGCTGTAAGAGTAAACAAGTTTCCCAAACAGGTAACACTTAAATCCCAATAAAGGTCAAGAGAAAGAGATTATGGGATAGTCTACTTGATTGTATTTTTCTCCTTTTTTAATTGGTGATTTGTTGCATTACAACAGAAATGACCCTTGATTTCACAGCAAAATTCTGACAACAGTATTTTATTGCAACACAGTACCGTTAAATCGTGTTAATTCTTGGGATTTTTCAGGCCTACATCACTCAGATTGTGTTGTAGCTCAGGACTATCTGTCATTCACAATTTTTGGTGGTATAAATATAATGTATAATGCAGCAATATTCTCATCAGTGTTCGATTAGCTTTTACTTAAATCTGCACATTTGTGATATTTGCCCTAGAGCGTTATTTACCTTAATAAAGGCCTTTTTTAACCTTATTAGATGTATGCATTACCTTTCATGTCAAATTCTTACATTTGATCAATATATTTAGAGTTATAATAATAAGAAGACACTATGCTGTTTATAGGACTGTTAACAATCAAATAATAATATACACTGCAAAAGTAGGATACACAGCAATAAATAGCCTAATATTATGAGATATGGGGATTTTAAGGATCTGAAACGCAAGTATCAAACACGAAACGCAAGTAACTTTGTGGGCGGGTCTCGGGCGCTGTTGCTATTACACCGGTGGGATAAATGACTCTTACGTCTGATGCAAATCTAAAATGTGTTGGTCTGAAGTAGCTTCATTATTCATAGGTGTGGTTTGGGCGTAACGTGAAATAAATCAATCAGAGCGACATCTCACATTCCCTTTAAGAGCAGGCGCGCTTGTTCCATGGCGGATTGCTATTATAACGGCGGATTTACCAGGAGCGGTTCACAGCCGAGGAGACCGACGCTCTCACAGGAAAAATCCGTCAAGATCAGTGTTGGGGAAAGTTACTTTTAAAAGTAATGCATTAATATTGTGTTACTCCCCAAAAAAGTAACTAATTGCATTACTTAGTTACTTTTAATGAAAAGTAATGAGTTACATTACTTTTGCATTACTGTTTCTCACCTGTGCTGGGCTTGCTTGTTTGTTTTTTAATAAGAACAAAACATTTTTTTGCAGCTCAATAATACTTTTTATTTCTGTTTTTTTTCTGTTAACTTTGACCCTAAGAACCAATAATTGGAGGGTCTGCTCTGCCGGAAACATTGCAGAAAAAAAAAAATAGTGTAGAATGAGTTTAGTTCGGCATTTTGAGAGTTGCCTAAAATTCTATTGAGGTTCTGAGCCTGTTGATCAACTAGTAGTGAAATCATCACAGATCCAATGATTTTGGTTGGATTTGTATAATTGTTTCTGTGGAATGAGTATACTGTTTGGTGAAAAGAATGACATATTGACTTATGTCATAACTTAGGGGAATAGTTGATTGCCAATGAAGTAGCGATGAATATATTGGAAACAAGTAATAAAAACTCAGTGAGTGTTTTAGCGCAATTTTCTGACGTCATGGGATCACAACACTAAGAGATAGTAAATGTTTTTATGTTTTTTTTGTTTTTTTTGTGTGCGTTCCCGAGATTAGACCTTCCTTAACATAATGCCGAAAACCCGAAGTCTCTAGGTGGTCTGGTTGAGGAGTAGATAGAAGTGCAAGATTGGTGCGCACAGACAGAACAGAAATCATGAGTTAACAATCGCAATTTTGTCCGTAGGAAAATTGCGCTAAAAAGTGAGAAAATGGCTAAACATTTTTTTGCATTAAATTGATGCAAAATCATGTAGAAATGTGTTTTAAGAGTTATTTTTTCAGAGGATGTTGTCAACACATGTGTTCTGTGTATCTGGAATGCATTTAATGACAGCCTCCCCAACCCACTGAGGATTTGAGGAAAAAAAGTTTCACATTATTCTGATAAAAAAATAAAGGGTGCATACACTAAAATGGCCACAAATTTTTTTTTTGCGATATTTCCGGCAGAGCAGACCCTCCAATTATTGGTTCTTAGGGTCAAAGTTAACAGAAAAAACACAAATAAACAGTATGGCAGACCATACCAGGTTCAACCCATTTTTGAGACTTTGGCTCCCAGACTAACACCAAAAGTGAAGTGAATGAGCCTCAGGCTGAAGTAAATGCAGATTTACTCCTGTACAGTAGAGGGCGCCGCTCAAACTAAAATCGCCACTCAAACGCTATCACAAAATTATGATCAGCTGCTGGTGTTCTGGATTAAAGAACAATAGGATACAGGAGAAGGAAGTTCAACACTCTTCTTTCTAAATCTAATCTAAAGTAATTTTTGCTTATTAGTACGGTTGAATTAGATCATTGAAGGTCGACAGATGAACAGCAATAAGCATCATGTTTACACACACACACACACACACACACACCTCACTTTATTTCTCTCAACATGGGAACAGGAGAGCTGTCAGTCAATAAATGTGTAAAAGTAACTAGCGTCACTTATTTAAAAAGTAAATTGAAAAAGTAAATTGAAAAAGTGATGCATTACTAGTTACTCGTAAAAGTAATCTGATTACGTAACTCAAGTTACCTGAAATGAGTTACCCCCAACACTGGTCAAGATTGTGTCTTAAATGTAACTAAATATTACCTACTTGTTTATGGAACTATAAAATCAATGTAACATTTGCAATCGTGATAATATTCAGCAACAGCTGTCGTATTTATGATAAATACGACAGCTGTTGCTGAATATTATCACGAACATCGCCAAAGCACAATAAATCATATTTCACGGTTTACTGATTTCCTGATTCGTGAATGAGAGTTTGCAATCTGAAATGAATGTGAAGAGATAAACACTGTACTGTGTAACAAAACAAATGGCAAGAAGGCACGTCTTTAAGTGCGGTGTCTGCACGAGCTGCAAACGATGATTCGCGATTCAGTTTAAAGGAGAACTCCGGTCAATTTTAACATTGAGCTCATTTTTTTGTACATTTGGAGTGCTGTCAATACAGAGAACAACGACAAAAATCGGTGTTGCCTACACCGAGTTATTCTATTTTTAAAATTTGCACCCTGTTGACTTCAATAGGGCAAGTAGTAAGCCTGCTTTTTAGCCTCTTAACATCCTTTAAGTGTCATTACAAGTGCACAGAAAATGTGAGTGATTCCTTCCGAGTAAACACGGGTGGATCTGACTGCAGTAGATGTTAGAGATATTAATAAAAACGAAGTTAATTCAGCCAGCGCTCATACCTTTGTTTACATCCTGTTTTCGGTGGAAGGCCATAGTAATCGATTGTCGAGTTCACGCGCATAGGTTTAGTTACCAATGATCACGCGCGTGAACTCGACAATCGATTACTATGGCGTTCCACCGAAAACAGGATGTAAACAAAGGTATGAGCGCTGGCTGAATTAACTTCATTTTTATTAATATCTCTAACATCTACTGCAGTCAGATCCACCCGTGTTTACTCGGAAGGAATCACTCACATTTTCTGTGCACTTGTAATGACACTTAAAGGATGTTAAGAGGCTAAAAAGCAGGCTTACTACTTGCCCTATTGAAGTCAACAGGGTGCAAATTTTAAAAATAGAATAACTCGGTGTAGGCAACACCGATTTTTGTCGTTGTTCTCTGTATTGACAGCACTCCAAATGTACAAAAAAATGAGCTCAATGTTAAAATTGACCGGAGTTCTCCTTTAAGTGAATCATAAATGTACAGCATTAATCAGTGTAGACTGACTCGCAAACAAATCACACTTGTAAATAGTTTTTAACTAATCTTTCAAGAAGACTTGTTGTCGGTGTCTGTCTTGAAATTAAGCACGTTTGGTGTATGTAGTTTATAGAAAAATAAATCAGTATCATTAATCAATTCTTCATTTGATAAGTGTAGGCTAGTTATGAGCTGCAGGTGTGTTGACATCAGCCACAAATCAAAATGATACAAAGGTTCAATAAACAACAACTTACATTTACATTTGAGGCACAATATTTTCAGTTACTTTGTCTGTTTTCATTCTGCCAAACAAACCACAGCAGAATTACCGTCTCGTCTCCGAGTGACACACACAGCAGTGGAGTTTCATTCCTGAGTGAATCAGTATTTTGAACAAATCATTTGAATTAATGGTTCAATGAATCACTCATAAAACAGTCACCTGCCGCCACCTACTGGCCTGTCAGTGTAAGCTGCAAAAAGATTGACTGAAAATCCCCATCAAAAAATAATAAATAATTTATTAATAAATAATAATAATAATAATAATAAAGTTCTGCAAAGTTCAAAAGCACAAAGTTCCTCCAGTAAGAGTTATTCCCAGTGATTCTGAACTCCCTGAAACGACTCCATTGTAGTTTTATTTCTGGAACGAACACGCCACAATATTCCTCATTTAAAGGGATACTCCACTTTTTTTGGAAATAGGCTCATTTTACGACTCCCCCAGAGTTAAACAGTTGAGTTTTACCGTTTTCGAATCCATTCAGCCGAGTTTCTGATATTTAGAAGAATATCAGTAACCAGACAGTTTCTGGTCTCATTGACTTCCATAGTATATATTTTTTCCTACTATGGAAGTCAATGAGACCAGAAACTGTCTGGTTACTGATATTCTTCTAACGGTAAAACTCAACTGTTTAACTCTGGGGGAGTTGTAAAATGAGCCTATTTCCAAAAAAAGTGGAGTATCCCTTTAAATAATTCATATGCAGAAAAAAATAATACGCAGGCGGGGCCTGGTTGAGTTAGTAGTGTGTTGAAACCCATGTAGTGGCATAAGTCCACATATAAATATGGGGAAAAATAAGGTGTTTTTTGAACATTCAATCATGAAGACCTCTTCTAAAAGAGCATAATATGACCTCTTTAAGGGGAGAATATTCATAATGGTATCTTGCCAAAATTTCAGCATGAAAACAAAGATTTCGTAAGCTTGTTTTGCTCACTTGCTGATTGCCTAACACCGTAAAGAAAATGTTTAGGCACATTTACGACAAAATCCCTGCGTTCAAAGCGAAGCTTCCCTGACTTTCCTCCATGCAATCGCTTTGAAGTGTGCGATATTTGCTTCGTAAAACGTAATAAGTGGCAGATGACACGCTGACAACAACCCAAGTGTGAGGCGCAGATGCACTGTAATGACGTCTCGCTGTATCTAAACTGTTTACAGTATCGCTTTCATCTCAGCGAGCTCATAAAGAGAAAACCGTGAGCGGACGCAAGACAAAAGCGGAGGCCACAGATGGCACTGATTTGGGTAAAAGCAATGAATTATGGGAGGCACAGTAAAAGTAAACCTTCTATGAGCAATTAAGCCATTGAATAAGATTCAAAAGCGAGCTGAGATGTTGATATTCCTGGATTAGTGGTGAGGTTAGTCATCTTGTGAACACAGAGGAGGAATGTGTGTTGGTGCCAAATGGTAGATATTACCTTCGCCTTCCCAAAATCCTGCGCTTAAATACCAGTTAAATGGAGCAAAGATCAGCAGCTTCCACACCGGCCAAGAAGAAACTGTCCAAACAAACTGAAGCAAAGGAGCTTTTAGAAAACAAACTGAACAGAGACATTACTGACTCCAGAAAATGCATGCTGGGGCTCGACGTCTCTCTGGTGCATTAGATACGGCGCATGACGAGGACAGACACCGCATTAAAATTAAACTGCGGTCAGTCACGCATTACAGGAGACTGGGCTGCAAACTCGGGGAAACACAACTCTTTTATTCACTGGACTGTGAACTAAGTTGGCAACACTTCACAATAAGGTTTATTAGTTAACATGAACTAAGAGTGAACAATACTTCTACAGCATTTATTAATCTTAGTTAATTTTCATTTACTATTACATTATTAAAATCTTGTTATCATTAGTTAATGCGCTGTGAACTAACATGAACAAACAATGAACAGCTGAATTTTTATGAACTTACATTAACAAATATTAATAAATACTGTGACAAATGGATTGCTCATTGTTTGTTCATGTTAGTAAATGCATTAACTAATGAACGTTATTGTAAAGTGTTCCAGAGAATAAGCTGGAGGACAGGAATGGGAGCGTCGTGTCTTCAGGTTGAGGGATCTTGTGTCGAGTTTTTAAGTAAACGCATTTCGAGGTCCAGCAGGACGTCTGGCTGTCGGATAATTCGATTTAACTCTGAGTGAGATCCGTAACGGGGACGTGTGTCGTCAGACTCACAGCTTCTCAGCAGAGGATGATTCATTACTGTTACAGAAATGCTGTTCACACACACATCAGCGCTCGGGCTTCACACGCCGGCTCCAAGATCCCGGAAACCTCTGGGATGATGCCGTTCACCGAAAGTGACCTCTGAAGTTGTTGACAAATCTCTTCATCCGCCCGGACGATTAGAAGCGCTTCAGTTTCGGTATCACTCCAGTCTGAAGACGTTTGTAAACAGTGCTGAGTAAACGCATCATGAATGGCCCAGAACCAGTGGCTTCTGATTGGCCCGGATCACTTCATACGTCAGCGCGTTCTGACCGCCATTAGCACTGAGGCTTGCAGTGTTCTGTCACTTGAAACAAACAAAAACACTAGCCCACCCACACACACACACACACACACACACACACACACACACACACAC
>NC_137146.1:29083203-29093203 GCF_949319135.1 Squalius cephalus
TTGCTATGCAGTTGCTAAGATGTTCAGAGTGTTTAAGCATGTTGTTGTGCAGTTGCTAGTGTTGTAGATGGTTGCCAGGGTGTTGCTATGAAGTTGCTAAGATGTTCAGAGTGTTTAAGCATGTTGTTGTGCAGTTGCTAGTGTTATAGATGGTTGCCAGGGTGTTGATATGCAGTTGCTAAGATGTTCAGAGTGTTTAAGCATGTTGTTGTGCAGTTGCTAGTGTTATAGATGGTTGCCAGGGTGTTGCTATGCAGTTGCTAAGATGTTCAGAGTGTTTAAGCATGTTGTTGTGCAGTTGCTAGTGTTATAGATGGTTGCCAGGGTGTTGATATGCAGTTGCTAAGATGTTCAGAGTGTTTAAGCATGTTGTTGTGCAGTTGCTAGTGTTATAGATGGTTGCCAGGGTGTTGATATGCAGTTGCTAAGATGTTCAGAGTGTTTAAGCATATTGTTGTGCAGTTGCTAGTGTTTCAGATGGTTGCCAGGGTGTTGCTATGCAGTTGCTAAGGAGTTCCGAGTGTTTAAGCATGTTGTTGTGCAGTTGCTAGTGTTGTAGATGGTTTCCAGGGTGTCGCTATGCAGTTGCTAATATGTTCTGAGTGTTTTTTATAGCATTGAGCAGTTGTTAGGGTGAAAAGTTTGCATTATTTAGGATCCATGTTATCTAACCGCAGACTTCACGACAGCTGTGTAAGGCATGATTATGTATAACCTGCTCTGGGTTCTTCATCATAACACATATGGTTTGAGCTAGACTTCCAGACTGCTTCTCCTCCACAGTCGGGTAAATTACACACGTCTGTCAATAACACCATACAGATCACGACTAACATGCGTGTTTTAACCGCGTCCAGCTGTTGTGAAACTGCAGTGTTCAGATGGTCTTCTCCACAGCGTTTCACGATCTGTCAAAAGCCTCATGCCAAGTGGGCCAATGAAATGCAAATGCTGGGTTTAAAATTGTAAATCACTAATGCTGTAATTGTGAGATTTGATGTTCCTGAAATCTAGCCAAGCGTATGACAGTCTGCCAGGTTACCGCACATTAGCATGTGAACATGTACGTAGCCTATGGGTGTTTCTTCAGCTGTGGGTCATGTGATCTTAAAGAGGCCATATTATGCCCTTTTACACATTTTGATGTTGTTTCAGGCTCTACTAGAACAGGTTTTCCTGCTGTAATGTTGATTATTCTCCTCATATTCTCCATTGTTGCGGCTCCTCTCTTCCCAGTCTGTCAGTAACGCTCTGTTTACTTCCTGTCTCTATGAAGCCCCTCCTTCTGAAAAGCACACTGTGCTCTGATTTGTCGGCTGGATCAGTGTGTTGTGATTGGTCGAGCGCTTCGAGTGTGTTTGGGAAATGTCCCACCCCTTACCATAACCACCAGTTTAACACACTACTAACTAACTCAACCAGGCCCCGCCCATTTATTCTGCGTATGAATTATTTAAATGAGGAATATTGTGCATGTTTTTTGTCTCACATTTTGCATAATTTGACAAAATTACAGATTACCAGACAATAAAAATATTCTGTTCACGAGTGATATTGACCTGCAGGCTAACTGACGCCATCTTTATTCCCCAGACCGGACACGAATCATGAGCATGTACACAAACACGATTACAAAGATGAAAAAGAAAAGAAGGACTTGAATAAATGATGCCACCCACAACGTCCTAATGACTAGGTCCGTCATACAAGCCAGATTTAGGCTGGTGCCACAGTCCAGTGCCAGTCTAGAGATATAATTGATTAATTTGCTTAAGAGACATTATATAATATTCAAAATTACATCAAAATATTTCCTGCAGCTCAAAGTAGAAAAAAAGTAAAAGAACCTTTGTGAAAAAGATGTGCACTTAGTTATATTGACTGAGTGTGCACTTGTAGTGTACTTCAAATCATAAAAGTCAAGTCAAGTCAAGTATATTTGTATAGCGCTTTTCACAATACAGACTGTATCAAAGCAGCTTCACAGTATTAAATCAAAATAACACAACAAGGTTTGTTTCTAGTGGAAAAAACGTCCACGTTTGGTAAGGCTGATCAATAGTATTATTGATTGATTCAATTAAATTAAATATCCCCAACTGAGCAAGCCAAAGGCAACAGTGTCCAAAAACTCCATCAGGAGACCTAATGGAGAAAAAAAAACACCTTGGGAGAACCCAGGCTCAGTCGGGGGCCAGTTCTCCTCTGGCGTTTATGAACTAGAGGTCGGATTTAACTGTAAGATTAAAAGTATTATATGAATGCCTGGCTGAAGAGATGCGTCTTTAATCCAGTTTTAAACTGGGAGAGCGAGTCTGAGCAATGAACAGTATCAGGAAGGCTATTCCAGAGTTTTGGAGCTAAATGTGAAAATGATCTCCCTCCTTTGGTGGATCTGGATATCCTAGGTATGACCAAAAGCCTCGAATTTAGTGATCTTAAAGAGCGCGATGGATTATAGGGCGATAGAAGATCCGTTAAATAGACTGGAGCTAAGCCGTTTAGGGCTTTATAAGTCAGTAGCAATACCTTGTAATTAATACGGAACTTTATAGGTAACCAATGTAGTGATGATAAAATCGGTGTTATATGATCATATTTTCTTGATCTAGTAAGAACTCTAGCGGCAGCATTTTGAACTAACTGTAGCTTGTTTATAGAGGATGCAGGACAACCAGCTAATAAAGCATTACAGTAATCTAGTCTCGAGGTCATGAATGCATGAACTAACTTTTCTGCATCAGAAACTGATAGCATGTTACGTAGCTTAGCAATGTTTCTAAGGTGGAAAAAGGCTGTTCTTGTAACATGAAATATGATTTTCAAAAGACAGGTTGCAATCTAGTATAACACCCAGGTCTTTTACTGTAGAGGATAAAGTAACAGGACATCCTACTATGTTAAAGTTGTATTGTAAGAGGTTTTGTGGGCGGTTTTTTGAACCGATGAGTATTACCTCTGTCTTGTCTGGATTTAATAAAAGAAAATTACGCGTCATCCAATCTTTTATATCTTTAACACACTCTGTCAATTTGGATAATTTAGCGTTTTCATCCAAAAGTACATTTTAAAAAAGAAAAACTGTACTTGCAGATAATATAATATTAATTAAATAAAAAGCCACTTTAGTGAACGTAAAGAGAGACACTATCATGATTGAGTTCACGTTTCTTTACACAGTTTAATAAAAAGTGTAATAATGTCAAAATAAATGTACATTACATAATTTTTACACTTATTTTGACGTGTTGACTGCACATGTAAAGCACTGGATTATAATTATAACGACAGTGTGTTATTCAATATTACATTTAAACGTAATATTTTATTCTAATCTTAAATGTACTAAATTGCAATTTTATTTTTACATATGTGTTATTACAATACATGACATGAAGTTTCAATAGAAATTACATTAAAGTGTATTTTAGTTTACCATAAATGCTTGTCAGTACATTTTAATCATATTTCAAAGACAATAGAAGTATGACATTTAAAAATGATTCATCTTGAGTGGGTCAAAAAAAGCACTAAAGTTCAGGGAAATTAAATTAAATGAAAGAATATGCTAAAGTGTCCATCTTTAACTTTAACTTGACTAACCTAAACTTAACTTTATAAACTGATAGCAGTCGTTCTGGAACTCTAAAGAGATATTTTGTCATCTGAGGTGATACAGTGCACCATTAAACTTCATATTTTAACCAATACTGTGGTTGGATGACAATACAAGTGTATTGTTTTTCTGCTTTTATGAAAAATATTATCCAGTATCTTTCATTATTCTGTCATATAATATGTGAGGGGGAACAGACAAACATGTTTTATCTTGTTTTTAAATAATATTCAGTTTCTTGCTAAGTTCAGTTGGATCATCTCCCGTCTGACTCCAGGACGCTCATAAAATCAAGCGGTTCAAAGCCTCCAAAGAGAACATCACACACTCCGAACAATACACACTCAAAACATCACACACTCCGAACAATACACACTCAAAACATCACACACACACTCAAAACATCACACACTCCGAACAATACACACTCAAAACATCACACACACTCAAAACATCACACACTCCGATCAATACACACTCAAAACATCACACACTCCGAACAATACACACTCAAAACATCACACACTCCGAACAATACACACTCAAAACATCACACACTCCGAACAATACACACTCAAAACATCACACACACACTCAAAACATCACACACTCCGAACAATACACACTCAAAACATCACACACTCCGAACAATACACACTCAAAACATCACACACTCCGAACAATACACACTCAAAACATCACACACTCCGAACAATACACACTCAAAACATCACACACTCTGAACAATACACACTCAAAACATCACACACACACTCAAAACATCACACACTCCGAACAATACACACTCAAAACATCACACACACACTCAAAACATCACACACACTCAAAACATCACACACTCCGATCAATACACACTCAAAACATCACACACTCCGATCAATACACACTCAAAACATCACACACTCCGATCAATACACACTCAAAACATCACACACTCCGAACAATACACACTCAAAACATCACACACTCCGATCAATACACACTCAAAACATCACACACTCCGAACAATAGACACTCAAAACATCACACACTCCGATCAATACACACTCAAAACATCACACACTCCGAACAATACAAACTCAAAACATCACACACTCCGATCAATACACACTCAAAACATCACACACTCCGATCAATACACACTCAAAACATCACAAACTCCGAACAATACACACTCAAAACATCACACACTCCGATCAATACACACTCAAAACATCACACACACACTCAAAACATCACACACACTCAAAACATCACACACTCCGATCAATACACACTCAAAACACCACACACTCCGATCAATACACACTCAAAACATCACACACTCCGATCAATACACACTCAAAACATCACACACTCCGATCAATACACACTCAAAACATCACACACACACTCAAAACATCACACACTCCGATCAATACACACTCAAAACATCACACACTCCGATCAATACACACTCAAAACATCACACACTCCGATCAATACACACTCAAAACATCACACACTCCGAACAATACACACTCAAAACATCACACACTCCGATCAATACACACTCAAATCATCACACACTCCGATCAATACACACTCAAAACATCACACACTCCGAACAATACACACTCAAAACATCACACACTCCGATCAATACACACTCAAAACATCACACACTCCGAACAATACACACTCAAAACATCACACACTCCGATCAATACACACTCAAAACATCACACACTCCGAACAATACACACTCAAAACATCACACACTCCGATCAATACACACTCAAAACATCACACACTCCGATCAATACACACTCAAAACATCACACACTCCGAACAATACACACTCAAAACATCACACACTCCGAACAATACAAACTCAAAACATCACACACTCCGATCAATACACACTCAAAACATCACACACTCCGAACAATACACACTCAAAACATCACACACTCCGATCAATACACACTCAAAACATCACACACACCGATCAATACACACTCAAAACATCACACACTCCGAACAATACACACTCAAAACATCACACACTCCGATCAATACACACTCAAAACATCACACACACCGATCAATACACACTCAAAACATCACACACTCCGAACAATACACACTCAAAACATCACACACTCCGATCAATACACACTCAAAACATCACACACTCCGAACAATACACACTCAAAACATCACACACTCCGATCAATACACACTCAAAACATCACACACTCCGATCAATACACACTCAAAACATCACACACTCCGAACAATACACACTCAAAACATCACACACTCCGAACAATACAAACTCAAAACATCACACACTCCGATCAATACACACTCAAAACATCACACACTCCGAACAATACACACTCAAAACATCACACACTCCGATCAATACACACTCAAAACATCACACACACCGAACAATACAAACTCAAAACATCACACACTCCGATCAATACACACTCAAAACATCACACACTCCGAACAATACACACTCAAAACATCACACACTCCGATCAATACACACTCAAAACATCACACACTCCGATCAATACACACTCAAAACATCACACACTCCGAACAATACACACTCAAAACATCACACACTCCGAACAATACACACTCAAAACATCACACACTCCGAACAATACAAACTCAAAACATCACACACTCCGATCAATACACACTCAAAACATCACACACTCCGAACAATACACACTCAAAACATCACACACTCCGATCAATACACACTCAAAACATCACACACTCCGAACAATACAAACTCAAAACATCACACACTCCGATCAATACACACTCAAAACATCACACACTCCGAACAATACAAACTCAAAACATCACACACTCCGATCAATACACACTCAAAACATCACACACTCCGAACAATACACACTCAAAACATCACACACTCCGATCAATACACACTCAAAACATCACAAACTCCGAACAATACACACTCAAAACATCACACACTCCGATCAATACACACTCAAAACATCACACACTCCGATCAATACACACTCAAAACATCACACACTCCGATCAATACACACTCAAAACATCACACACTCCGATCAATACACACTCAAAACATCACACACTCCGATCAATACACACTCAAAACATCACACACACACACACTCAAAACATCACACACTCCGATCAATACACACTCAAAACATCACACACTCCGATCAATACACACTCAAAACATCACACACACCGATCAATACACACTCAAAACATCACACACACACTCAAAACATCACACACTCCGATCAATACACACTCAAAACATCACACACTCCGAACAATACACACTCAAAACATCACACACTCCGATCAATACACACTCAAAACATCACACACTCCGATCAATACACACTCAAAACATCACACACTCCGAACAATACACACTCAAAACATCACACACACTCAAAACATCACACACTCCGATCAATACACACTCAAAACATCACACACTCCGAACAATACACACTCAAAACATCACACACTCCGAACAATACACACTCAAAACATCACACACTCCGATCAATACACACTCCGAACAATACACACTCCGATCAATACACACTCAAAACATCACACACACACTCAAAACATCACACACACCGATCAATACACACTCAAAACATCACACACACACTCAAAACATCACACACTCCGATCAATACACACTCAAAACATCACACACTCCGAACAATACACACTCAAAACATCACACACTCCGATCAATACACACTCAAAACATCACACACTCCGAACAATACACACTCAAAACATCACACACACACTCAAAACATCACACACTCCGATCAATACACACTCAAAACATCACACACTCCGATCAATACACACTCAAAACATCACACACTCCGATCAATACACACTCAAAACATCACACACTCCGAACAATACACACACTCCGAACAATACACACTCAAAACATCACACACTCCGATCAATACACACTCAAAACATCACACACTCCGAACAATACACACACTCCGATCAATACACACTCAAAACATCACACACTCCGAACAATACACACACTCCGATCAATACACACTCAAAACATCACACACTCCGATCAATACACACTCAAAACATCACACACTCCGAACAATACACACACTCCAAACAATACACACTCAAAACATCACACACTCCGAACAATACACACTCAAAACATCACACACTCCGAACAATACACACTCAAAACATCACACACTCCGATCAATACACACTCAAAACATCACACACTCCGATCAATACACACTCAGAACATCACACACTCCGAACAATACACACTCAAAACATCACACACTCCGAACAATACACACTCAAAACATCACACACACACTCAAAACATCACACACACTCAAAACATCACACACTCCGAGTCTGAACAAGACACTTTCACACACATCTCCAGTCTCTAACCTGAGGAAAACAGCGTCTCTTACCTTTCAAACCCCAGCTGTCGTATCGACCTCTCCCATGACGAACCTGCGGAAACAACACAAGATGAAGATGAGAACAACACAAGATGATGATGGGAACAAGAACAACACAAGATGAAGATGAGAACAACACAAGATGAAGATCAGAACAACACAAGATGAAGATGAGAACAACACAAGATGAAGATGATGGGAACAAGAACAACACAAGATGAAGATGAGAACAACACAAGATGATGATCAGAACAACACAAGATGAAGATGAGAACAACACAAGATGAAGATCAGAACAACACAAGATGAAGATCAGAACAACACAAGATGAAGATGATGGGAACAAGAACAACACAAGATGAAGATGAGAACAACACAAGATGAAGATCAGAACAACACAAGATGAAGATGAGAACAACACAAGATGAAGATGAGAACAACACAAGATGAAGATGAAGATGAGAACAACACAAGATGAAGATGATGGGAACAAGAACAACACAAGATGAAGATGAAGATGAGAACAACACAAGATGAAGATCAGAACAACACAAGATGAAGATGAGAACAACACAAGATGAAGATGAAGATGAGAACAACACAAGATGAAGATGATGGGAACAAGAACAACACAAGATGAAGATGAGAACAACACAAGATGAAGATGAGAACAACACAAGATGAAGATGAGAACAACACAAGATGAAGATCAGAACAACACAAGATGAAGATGAGAACAACACAAGATGAAGATCAGAACAACACAAGATGAAGATGAGAACAACACAAGATGAAGATCAGAACAACACAAGATGAAGATGAGAACAACACAAGATGAAGATCAGAACAACACAAGATGAAGATGAGAACAACACAAGATGAAGATGAGAACAACACAAGATGAAGATCAGAACAACACAAGATGAAGATGAGAACAACACAAGATGAAGATCAGAACAACACAAGATGAAGATGAGAACAACACAAGATGAAGATGAGAACAACACAAGATGAAGATCAGAACAACACAAGATGAAGATGAGAACAACACAAGATGAAGATCAGAACAACACAAGATGAAGATCAGAACAACACAAGATGAAGATGAGAACAACACAAGATGAAGATCAGAACAACACAAGATGAAGATGAAGATGAGAACAACACAAGATGAAGATGAGAACAACACAAGATGAAGATGATGGGAACAAGAACAACACAAGATGAAGATGAGAACAACACAAGATGAAGATGAGAACAACACAAGATGAAGATGAGAACAACACAAGATGAAGATGAAGATGAGAACAACACAAGATGAAGATGATGGGAACAAGAACAACACAAGATGAAGATGAGAACAACACAAGATGAAGATGAGAACAACACAAGATGAAGATGAGAACAACACAAGATGAAGATGATGGGAACAAGAACAACACAAGATGAAGATGAGAACAACACAAGATGAAGATCAGAACAACACAAGATGAAGATGAGAACAACACAAGATGAAGATCAGAACAACACAAGATGAAGATGAGAACAACACAAGATGAAGATCAGAACAACACAAGATGAAGATGAGAACAACACAAGATGAAGATCAGAACAACACAAGATGAAGATGAGAACAACACAAGATGAAGATCAGAACAACACAAGATGAAGATGAGAACAACACAAGATGAAGATCAGAACAACACAAGATGAAGATGAGAACAACACAAGATGAAGATCAGAACAACACAAGATGAAGATGAGAACAACACAAGATGAAGATGATGGGAACAAGAACAACACAAGATGAAGATGAGAACAACACAAGATGAAGATGATGGGAACA
>NC_137146.1:29098203-29120703 GCF_949319135.1 Squalius cephalus
ACATAATATTTGATGACTCTAGATGGCGCTATAGCTCTATATGGAGTAAATGAGCTGTTCCTCTGGGTCCTAAAGCCAGTTTCTCTTCAGTGTGCAGATACACATGTAGACATTATACAATAATTCTTTGGCAAAGTTTTAGCATTTTTAGTTGGAATTTTGAGCATTTTTAGGTTTTTCTGTGTGAACTGAAGCATTCCTCACATTCCCTTCATTCCTAAGGGGCTCACATTGACCTGAGGGAAGGGTTTCTTACTTTTTTTTATGTTTAAAAAAATCCATGAATTATTTTTATTTTTGTGTGTGTCTAAATCCCCCGAGGGAAGGATGAGGGTTTGTAAGTTGCACATCCTCACTCTCCTGTTCTGGCGTTCTCCAGACTGACTCCTGATGTCTCGGAGGATCTCAGAGACGGATAATGCATGAATGTCGAGGCTCAGAAAGCGCTTCTAATCACATGATTTCATCATATTTCTCTGTGGGAGACGGAAATCACACTCAACTCTCTAAACAAACTGGTCGTATTGGTTTCAGAGTGTGTGTGACAGTGATGAAGCCGGGAACACACGAGCAGATCGTGTCACGGGCTTCTCTGCTCACACACATCTGGACAGATGCCATCGAGATGGAGATGTGCTTCTCATTATAGTCTGAATTATGTTCACGATATCACCCAGAGGCAAAGGCAAGACAAGCCCTTTCTTACTGTAAATCTCAGCCGTCCACAGGGATGCTCATACAGCTTTACTGGTAAAAAAAAATGATTAACAATTTTTTTATTATTATTTATTTATTACATGTTATGCTATTTTTTATTTATTTTATTTGTATTTATTTTTTATTTATTTTATTTTATTTTATGTTATTTTTTAATTATTTCATTCATTCATTCATTTATTTTTTTATTTGATTTAATTTTATTGTTTTCTTTTATTATTTTATTTTAATTAATTATTTGTTTAATTTAATTTTATTTAATTTTTTTATTTAACTGATTTTTTATTTAATTCTATGTTATTAATTAATTCTTTTATTCATTTATTTTATTATTTATTTAACATATACTTGTTTCTGCCTAACAAAATTAAAAAATAATTAAGATTTTATTTTGTTTTGATGTCAACTTTATTTTTCACAGTTGCTAAGAAGTCTCTTCTACTCACCAAGGCTGCATTTATTAGAATATTTATTTGAATACATTAAAAACAGTGAAATATTATTATAATGTAAATCATCTGTCTCATGTGAATATATAGTAAAGTGTAATTTATTCCTGTGATCAAAGCTGAATGTTCAGCATCATTACTCCAGTCTTCAGTGTCACATGATCCTTCACAAATCACTCTAATATGAGGATTTGATGATCAAGAAACATGATTATTTATTATCAGTGTTAAAAACAGCTTTAGATTTGTGTGCAAACCGTCATACATTTAATTTTTCAAGATTCTTTGATGAATAGAAAGTTCAAAAGAACAGCTTTCTATCATGCCAACTCTCTGAGGGATTATTATAAATGCCTTTATTGTCACTTTTGATCAGTTTAATGCCTTCTTGCTGAACAAAGGTATGTATAAAAACACATCTGATGTTTAACTGCTGAGAGGAAGTGTTTTCTTGCGGTGACTCCCTCAGCGATGAACAAATCCAGCTTCTGTCACCGTCACTGGCCTTGAGGAAACAGAGGTTTACACAGTCTTTGTTAGACAGAAAATGGAGTATTTTTAGAGAGCTTTAGAGACTGAGATACGCGTCCTGAGGAAGCCGATCTTTATCACTGCAATATTAGGACACACTGAAGGACTTGTTCTCGTTGCTGGCAGCGACTCAGGCCTGATATCACTCATACGAATGCCACAGAGGGAACAATAGCGTATTAATCCTCTCAACGAGCAAATAAAGGCATGCATGCATTCATGTCAATAATGCAGACGAGAGGAGAGTTAGATCAGAAGAACAAGGCTATGTTTGAGTGCGAAACGAAACGCTGATCATCTCTAACAGAAAGACTTCTTGTTTCGTGTTTGGAGAGAGAGATGTCACGTCTGGCACAGGTTTATCGATCGCACACAAACACAGAGTGAACACTTTCATTCAACTCTGTTAAGACACACTTCAAAATATATGAATATCTCTGCATTACATTATTAAATAATTACTATCTATTTTTGTTTTTATATTATAATGTTATATTATATTATATTATAATGTTATATTATAATGTTATATTATATTATATGATAATGTTATGTTATATTATATTATATTAAATTATGTTATGTTATATTATATTATATTATAATGTTATATTATATTATATTATATTATATTATAATGTTATATTATATTATATTAAATTATGTTGTTATATTATATTATATTATATTATATTATAATGTTATATTATATTATGTTATATTATATTATATTATATTATATTATATTATATTATATTATATTATATTATAATGTTATATTATATTATATTATATTATATTATATTATAATATTATATTATGTTATGTTATATTATATTATAATGTTATATTATATTATATTAAATTATGTTATATTATATTATATTATATTATATTATATTATATTATATTATATTATATTATATTATATTATATTATATTATATTATATTATATTATATTTAGGGCTGTCAAAAGATTAATCGCGATTAATCGCATCCAAAATAAAAGTTTGTGTTTACATAATATATGTGTGTGTACTGTGTATAATTATTTTGTATATATAAATACACACACATGCATGTATATATTTAAGAAATATTTGCATACATATACTGTATATATATTTATATAGTTTATATTATATATAAATATATTTTTTTATATATATATAAATAACACATTTTTCTTAAATATATACATGCATGTGTGTGTATTTATATATACAAATTTAATTATACACAGTACACACACATATATTATGTAAACACAAACTTTTATTTTGGATGTGATTTAATGGCGATTAATCTTTTGACAGCCCTAATTATATTATAATGTTATATTATGTTATATTATTTTATATTATATTATATTATATTATATTATATTATATTATATTATATTATATTATATTATATTATATTTTTATACCATAAAAGGGAAAAACAAAGCAAGCTTACTAACATGATCCATGTTTCATTACAGAGTAATAAATAATTGTGAGATAAGGCTTAAAATAAGAAATATAATTATAATTTATGTTAAATATAATCACAATGTTGACATTAATTCACTCGGTGAAATATAAAGTCACAAATATGAGAAATAAATATGCAGAAGAAAAATATACAAAATATAATTACCAATGTTTTGTTTTATTAGGCAGAAACAACCTTTTTATGAAGGAGTGCAATAGTAACTTAAAAGTACAACAGTCATTTATATCAACTGCATATTGTTAATAATTAAATAACTATTTGAATGTAATATAATGTTATATATTTACATGTTATGTTGAATTGAAATACACAACTGTTAAAAATTAATACAAAAAGTGTTTGGAATTTTCTGGTTGTCAAATATTAGAATGATTTAAAATCATCCAGCCACTAAAATAATAAATCTTTAGAATTTTTGATAAAAAAAAAAAAAAAAAAAAAATTAAAGTTATTATTTTTTTCAAGTTATTTGTTATTGCATTTTTTTTTTTTTTTTTTTTTTTTTTTTTGCAGATGATACTTGGGTTTGATATTTTGTTATCAATACAGTAAATGTATAGTTTCTACAAGCGTGATTGAAAAGACCCCAATACTCTCCGGCCTCCACGTGCAGAACTGTATAAACCTTCAGTGTTGTCAGATGCATTCCAGCATTTAGGAAGTTAAATGTGGATTACAGTCGGATCTGAAGAACACAGTATGAACACCTGGTGTTTCCACAGTTCAGCTGGCAGGATCAGAACCAGTCGTAACCACCCGCTACTGTTCTAGAGTCAGCTCTTACGCATTAAAGAGCACAGGAAATCAGGGCTACTGGAGGAAGAGCTGATCTCAGGTCAGGCGTTACTGAACAATGCATATTTAAAGGATAAAGTTCACACAACACTCAACGCACGGCCTCGGCTGACCGATAGAAAACAAAGGAAAAGGAGTGTAATGCTGAGTGATCATATAAACGCATGTGTGTGTGTGTGTGTCAGTTTCCTGAAGTTTATCAGTCATGTGTCAACGTCTCAATCAGTGTAAGAGAAGGGTTACGTGTTTAATTCACAAATATAGTGTACAAATAGAAGTTCATTAAAAAAAAAACATTTTTCCCCCTCATATAACATCAGTTTATATTCTTGAGAGCCAAATCAATCCAATTTGTGAATCAACTGATTCATTGAAAAGAATCAGCTCAAAATAATGATTCAATCAGACACCCAGATCAGTCTGAGCTGATTCTTTTAAGTGAGTCAGTTGATTCGCTTCACATTTCAAGTTGAACTGATTCAGAGATTCGGCTCTCGAGATATCAGCTTCAGGTTATTTATTGCCCTTTTGTCTCAGTTTGCTCCCAAAAAGGAAGTATCAAGCATCATAAAGACATGAAGAAATAATTAAATAGCGAAGAACTTGTACGAAATTCAGAACAGTTCTGTGGTCATCTCTATAATGTGAAATTCTGTGGCTTGATCTAAAACTATGAATATGCCTTTAGATAAAAGCATCTGTTAATTGAACATCTATGTGATTAATTAAGAAAGTAATTCCTTTTAATGTGATTAAAATGTTCATTTAAGGTAATGGAAATAAAATATATGAAGGTTTTATGTTCCTGGATTGTTGTCAATATAATGCTATTAAACACCAAATGACATTGCTGTTATAAAATACAATGTTAATAGCAGAAATAATACTGTGAGAAAATATGCATGTGATACAATAACTCAAAAATCTTAGTTTGCACATGTTACTAAAAATTCATCAAAATAAAATGATTAAGTCGATGGGACATTCTTAGACATTCCTCATTAGAAATAATTCAAAATAGACATTGTTTCATAGATAATAATATTTAGTTTGACTGTTTTTCAGAACGGACATGTTTGAGGATTATCAATAACACTAATGAACTGTGAGGAATCATACGGTTTGACTGTCTGAATCCGGTTTGTTCTCTAATATCAGTTTTCAGTTTCTTCAACACTCGTTGCTCTTTGCGTCTGATAAAAGTCCTTTTAGTTATTTTATATGAAGTGATTGGGTAATGATTTGTTTTCATGAGCGCTTATGTAAGGTTTGCGTAACACACGGTGAATACTGCAGTTTATCTCGGGTCTCGAGTCTCTGTTGATCTTGGCTCTTGTAAAGCATGAAGGTTGGTTTCATCTAACTCTGCCCGCGCACACAGACAGAAAAAGCCACTGAATTCATCTTACCCTAAATCCTTTTCTTAAAAAAAAAATAAAAAAAAGATAAAAAAATACAAAAAGAAGTTTCTTTGTACATGTAGGTATGCAGATTTATTTGAAAGAAATTCATCTTTTTATTCAGAATGGATGCATTAAATGGATCAAAAGTGATAGATAGTCTTTACATTGTTGCAAAAGATTCTATTTCAAATAAATGCAGTTTTTTTTAACTTTCTATTCATCAAATAATCCTGAAAAGTGTATTCAATATTGATAATATTCATAAATGTTTCTTGATCATCAAATCCTCATATTAGAGTGATTTCTGAAGGATCATGTGACACTGAAGACTGGAGTAATGATGCTGAACATTCAGCTTTGATCACAGGAATAAATTACACTTTACTAGATATTCACATAGAAAACAGCTGATTTACATTATAATAATATTTTTTTACTGTATTTCTTTGATCAAATAAACGCAACTTTGGTCCCAGCGAACAGGGAACGTTCCGGAAAGCTTCTCTCAAAGTTATGAACAAACGTTATTCCAGTAACATTAATAGAACATTATTCAAAGTGATCTGGTCTTTAATAACGTTCTGAAAACATATCATTCATGGAATGTTTATTTTTTCTGAAATGTTGGACTGTTACATTTTTTTAAATGTTACAACTTGTTTCAGAATGTTCAGAAAACATTCAAATGTAACGTTTCAATAATGTTTGAAAAATGATACAATGGAATGTTTCCTCAACATTCGTATAACCAAGAAAAAACTTCTTTTTAATTTAAATTGGATGTTTTGAACATTCAGAAAAGAAAGGTTAAAAGGTTAACTTAATGGGAACGTTAACAAAATGCTGAGTATATTGTTGTTGCGCTGAGCGTGAGAGATTTTTTTTTTTTTTTGAAAAACATAAAAAAATCTTTCTGACCTGAAACTTTTGATTGGTCATTTGGCAATAATAAGTCATTCATTGAGGAGCAGAGTGACCAAACCTTTAATTGATCATTTTAAGTGGGAAAATCCAAATGAAATGAACTTATATGTTCAACTTATATTTATACTTTATCTTATATTACTTACTCTAATGTTACTGTTTCCAAGCAGCTTTCTACACTTGTCTTCAGTTAGTTGGACAAACAGATTCTGCAAATAAGCTCAACTGAATATTTGTCAGTAAGATGTTGGTCAAGAGCTTCTATCATCATTCTGTGCTGCAAATCCGATCTCATGTTCGAGACTGTCCAGTCGGGAACGGTCCTTCACTGTTCAGAATGAGTTTATCTCCATCTTGAGCGCAGATGTTGAGCTCTTGCGCGTGGAGAGAGAGGCTAGCGCTGCGAGCGGGTCTGGTCGGGCCACGGTTCTGTGTGAGCTGTTGTGTCGGGGTAACATGAGCCAGACGTGTGTGTTTCGACCTCAGGTCACCTCTTCATTTTAAAGATTCGACAGATAGACATGAACTTTTAATTTGACAGACAGACATGAACATTTGCATGCCATGCAACATTTTATTTTACAGAGAAGGTTTCTATATATATATATATATATATATATATATATATATTATTTATTTATTTTTTAATTGCATACAAAAATCTGAATGTCTGTTTGAAAACTAATTTTCTCTTCCAACTTCAAAATTGTCCGGCATCATTGTTTTACCTTTTATTTTTTCGTAAATGGCGTTTGACTTAGTCTTTTCACATTCGCTTTGTAAACACTAGGTCTGTACTTACACCTACGTCACACTTGACCTTTCAACCTGACATAATGTGTGTCGCATCACAGCTCGTGCAAGACGAGCATTTATGGTTTAAAAGTATAAAAATGTTTATTTTGTTCTAAAATGTCCGCTGGTTTGTCTAGATGAGACTCTTATTCCTCGGCTGGATCATGTCGAGACTTTGAAGCTGCACTGAAACTCACATCTGGACCTTCGACCCGTTGGACCCCATTGAAGACACTATATGGAGAAACATCCTGGAGTGTTTTCCTCAAAAACCTTCATTTCTTTTCCACTGAAGAAAGAAAGACTTGAACATCTTGGATGATGGGATGGGGGGGGGAGTAAATTATCAGGAAATTTTAAATCTGAAGTGAACTAATCCTTTAACTGGTAAAACCAACAGGGCCGTTTTCAACTAGTAACTTGAGAATGAGAGTTCAGCTTTAGAGAGAGTTCAGCTCATTCAGTTAGTTTCAATTTTGTACGTGAGCCAATAAAACCGGTTTCCTCGGCTATACCTGACCTATCAGTCTGGTTTAATGACCCGTAGTGAAAGCTAGATTCAGGTCTTGTCCACACTAATACGGTTTCATTTGAAAACGCATCTTTTTCTCTGGGTTTGGCGTTCCCTCCACACTGAGACGCCGTCAAACACTGTCAAAATGGAGGTATTTGAAAACGATGACGTAAGTTTAGTCATGTGACGCATATTGTACCCATAGATATTAATGTTTATACTGGTGTTGTGCCTGTTATGTGGTATTCACATTCACACTGTTGCTAAAATATGTTACTTCACACACTCTTCATTTCACAGTCCGGCAAGGATGACAGAAAACTCACTCGTATTATTTATTTTTCCGCCTGTATCATCTCATTGAGCTTTTGTGAGGTTTTACACATGCGCTGTAAAGGTGAATTTAGCGTTTTCAACGCTAGTGTGGACGGAGAGCGTTTTAAAATGAAAACGCCGTTTCCAAAAGCATGGGATTAATGCAGGCGTAGCTTTAGTGAGCACTCACAGTTGAAGTCGAGATCGATGTTGTCTCCTGCTATCAGGCTGGTGATGGTGATTTGGAAGATGAGATGCAGAAGCAGGAACGTCACACTGGTGAGACACAGGGACTTCAGCAAACGCCCTGTGTGTCCTGAAGAACAAAAAGTGTTTGATTTTAATATACTGAGTAGAAACATTGACATTAGGACATGCATACAAGCTGCAACTTAAACAAAGCCTGAGGACAATTGCATAAAGTCATACAACATAGTCCTCTGTTTTTTTTCTTAAGGACTGGTCAACTTTTAGTTTCAGAAAAAAAGTAGATTGGTCTAATTTGAATCTGATCACCCGTTGATTGACAGACAAATCCAGCTTTTAATGTTGTTTATGTTTCTATGTGGTGTTTTTAATGTGCTTTAAGTCAAACCATGTGTAAATTCATAAGTCGACACCATTGCTGAGTATTTCCTCCTTAAAACTGCAGTGAACCAAAGACAGTCTCAAAAACACACTTTGAAATCGCTGGTGTTTCTGACGTCACAAACTACCTTGTAACCAATCAGATCAACGTGTGATCGTCAACCAGTGGATCTCTGAGCTGAGGGAGTGAGTGGAGGCGGGGCTCATTTGCGTATTCATTGAACCACGCATACTAAATGAATCAAGGGTGTCGAGTTACATTCAAGATATTTTAAGGCGTGAAGAAAAAAATTCGAGGAAAAAATATGAGTTTTAAGGGATAAAATGATTGACTACAGGGGGACTTTAACATAGTGAGTTTATGCAAATAGCCCCTGAAGTATAGCCTACTTATATGCGTATAAATACAAAGCACAATGCAAATATTGTCATCAGCATAGTATGCATGTCAGGGTTGTTAGTTAACTCTTTCCCCGCCATTTGCACACAAGCAACTTAAGTTTATTTCTTATTGCTCATAATTTCTGGAGAGAGAAATAACACAGACAACTGGACAAGGGTGAAATATCTAGTGCATATGTGTCGAGCGTAGGCCTGTCGCGATAGTCGATAAGTCAATTAATCGCACGATAAAAAAAAATGAGCTCGATAATTTTTCCGGCTGCGATAATTCCATTTGCATGCTTGTTTGTTTTCCTCGTCTCTCTCTCTCTCTACCAAAGAGACTGGATGACCACTCTCGGTTCTTTAGCGTATAGGAGGAGTGAACTCTCTTCGTCTCTTGTCAGTTGCATGGTCTTTGTATGGGAAAGCGCCGGCGGGACTGTTTGCTGCGATTGCCGGGAGAGAGAGAAGACGCTAGTTGTGAGTTGCGACAGCGAGCCCGATCACATGAAAATGCGTATCTATACCACGAATGTTATTTCTCGTGCCATTTATACGCCAAAAATAGTTTTTGCGTGCATATGATACGCTCTTTATGGCGTGTAATACGCACGCACTCCTCACCCCTAATCCTAACCAAGTAGCCTATTTTCAGTGCGTAGCATACACGCAATAAAGTGCGTCTCCGTCTTCCCGACAGTAAATTACACAATCACTTGACAAAGTAACAGGAGGACAAAGTAACAGGAGGACAGTGCAGAATGGTGTGATATGGCTTGTTGAGGCTTTTTTTTATTTGTTTACAAAGGTCCTAACCGGCAGTTTTGCCTGTTATGGAATGTATCACTATTTATGCCTAATGTCTAAAGCCTAATGTTTAATATTTTTTGAAGTGCAATTTTGTTTACATCCATTTTATTTATTAACAGACATTTATTTTGTTAACAGACACTAAGAGTCCATTGCTTTTATTGTTTTTGGTTGTTTTGTTCATTTTTTTGGATATTTAAAATGTTTTCCGTTTTCAATGTTGAATGTTGAAAAGGTGTACCTGCATTATTATGCCATTATAATTATATTAAATGAAAATGGTCTCAGAACGACAATATTATCGTTTATCGCGATAATTTCTTGGACAATTTATCGTCCAGCAAAATTTGTTATCGTGACAGGCCTAGTCGAGCGCCTGTGTTCATGCATGCTGTGAAATTGAGTATACATATACAAAATCGCATATTTGTTGACTATATAGTAGGCTAAAAACAACGTGACAAAAGAAGTATGTCCGAATTCATAAAAGAGTATGCAAAAAGTCACCAGACTTCCAGTGAGATTCTGAAGTGTGCATAAGATGAACACTTTACTGTCCCATGAGGCCACGGGAGAGGATTCGTGACACTGGAAGGTCACATGACAGTGACAACATGGTGGATGTAGGACGTCCAGATTACATTCATACTATATAGTGTAGAGTATTAAAGTATGCAGTTTCGGACTCAGCTGAAGTGTACTTTTGGCTTGCGTCATCCGTCAAATCCTGTTGAAATCTGTGGAACTTTCTGCAGGAATCTCATAACAAGTGTCAGAACGTTTGCACAACTGTTACAGAGTAAGAAGGACTCGATGACTTGTAATATTGCAGATTCGAAAGGTTGTAGTCCTGCAGTGACGCTGTGGGAAATTCAAGCGTTCAACATGTCAGGGTGAAAGTTCATCGAGTTGAAGCTGTCGATCTGCTCCTAATAGAAAAGAGCTGCCGTAATCCAGCGCTATTAGCGGATATTTACTCTTGTATTACAGGTCTCTCTCTCTCTCTCTCTCCCTCTCTCTCTCTCTCTCTCTCTCTCTCTCTCTCCCCCTCTCTCTCTCTCCCCCTCTCTCTCCTCTCTCTCTCTCTCTCTCTCTCTCTCTCTCTCTCTCCCTCTCTCTCTCTCTCTCTCTCTCTCTCTCTCTCGCTCTCTCTGTCTCTCTCTCTCTCTCTCTCTCTCTCTCTCTCTCTCTCTCTCTCTCTCCCCTCTCTCTCCCTCTCTCTCTCTCTCTCTCTCACCCTCTCCCCCCCCCCCTCTCTCTCTCTCCATTCATTTAGCATTGATATTTTTGGCAGTGTTTGGACTGTTCATCATTTAGGATCAGTGCGAGTTCAGAGACGTGGCCGTTTTCAGAAAGATCCAAATGAAACAATGCTGAGTAATGCATGCATAGGGTTTATGTGTAATGCTGCATAAACATGTTTTATGATAAAAGAGAAGGATTTGGTCCGACATCAAAGATTCTTCATACAGTGGGACGCTGGGAATGACACCGATAGCATCACACATGAACTTAAGGATGTTAAAAGACACCCACAACCCATCCGGCCCAAATGAGGATATGACGGCATATGCAAACCAATAATGCTTAATTTAATTGGCAAATCTGGACAGATAATATCATGAATTAAAGGGTAAAAAAAAAAAAGTGGGATAAAATTTCGACCTACTTTAAAGGTTGCATGGATTTAGTTCATGTCTGAAGGCTTTTTAATAAATATTTCAGTCTCTTTTGATTAAACGCAGAGCTTATTAATTCACGAGAGCACATTTACAGTCATATTCAAACTATCCGAGGAGATGAGAGCGGATCGTTTCTCAGGTCTCAGTCCTCAGACGCCGGCTGTGTCCGGAGAACACCGTAATAACACGATTTCTGGAGCGCTAGGAAGAAGAAGCAGGGCTAAACGCTTCCTCGTCAGGGAATTACACTTTCAGAAAGCATTAGAAAATAAATACAGACAGCAGAGTATATACAGCAAGGAGTTGGTTACTGTCAATGAAGTTAAAACATCACAACTATGATGTTGCTGTAAATATGTAAATTAAGAAAACTAGAGAGGAACTAGACTTCTTTTAAAAACATTGGTAACACTTTACAATAAGGTTCATTAGTTAACATTAGTTGATGTATTAACTAACAATGAGAAAAAACATTTGTTACAGTATTTATTAATCTTTCTTAATGTTGGTTAATAAAAATACAGCTGTTCATTTTAATAATGTGTTAGTAAATGTTGAAATTAACATGAACTAAGATTAATAAATGCTGTAGAAGTATTGTTCATTCTTAGTTCATGCTAACTAATGAACTTTATTGTAAAGTGTTCACCAAAACATTAAATCTTACTGACTCCAAACCAGTTTTAAATGGTACTAACATGTACAGTCTTTCCCTTTCAGGGAAATTAACCAAAATTACATCATCTCATATTTTTATTGGCTAGACAAATGTAACTGTCTATTTTAATAAAACATTTGAAGGAAATCAAGTGTGCTCATCAAACAGTTTCATGTGGTTTAAAATAAATAAATGAATCCATTTCTGTGCCAACAGGTTTCAGCTCGCCCGTATTAAATGAGGAAGAAGAAAACATAAACTTTTGTCCATCAGTGTATTAACACCTACTGATAATCATCTCTGAACCACCTGAGGAGCGATGCCAAGCAAGTCTGCCAAGATTTTACGATCTTTCCAATGGTTTGCTGTTATGAAAATGTTTTACGGGTCTGCTCGTGTTCAGGCGATTAGTCTAATTAGAAGACGCTCAAGCAAACGGGCTTCCAACACAAGGCCTGGTCAAAGTCAAGCTTTATTCCCGACGAGTGCGTACAGGGATGAAGGAAGCATGATTGGCTGACTCAGTGGATGTAATGCGGACGAGGAGCCTCGGATCAGCACTGAAGGCATCATGAGCTGAGGAGGAGTTACTGGCAGAGGAAGAGCTAATATGATCCAGATGTGTTTGTTATTCAGCGGCGCAGGACTAAAGGCTTCTCTGCTGGCACGTCGAGTCTGCGTGCCGTTTGGCCACAGTTTCTCATTATTCTGTTCCCTGATGAGCCACTTCATCCGCCTCAGCCGACTGAGCGAGTCCCAGTGTTTGCATGCGGTGCGTAATGGAGGAAATGTGTGGAGCATCTTTAGTGTTGGAGAGAAAGAGTCCATGTCCGTCGCTCCTGTGATAGCTATTATCTGCACAGTGCTAGGGTTGATATGTGCTGATTTATATGGTGTTTTTTCAAAGAAGTCTCTTCTGCTCACCATTTAAGGCGGTAGTTATTTGATCAAAAATACTTTTACATATTTTTCCAATGTAAATCAGATGTTCTCTATGTGAATATATAGTAAAGTGTAATTTATTCCTGTGATCAAAGCTGAATGTTCAGCATCATTACTCCAGTCTTCAGTGTCACATGATCCTTCAGAAATCACTCTAATATGATGATTTGATGATCAAGAAACATTTATGATTGAATGTTGAATGTGAATTAATTTTTTCAGGATATTTGATGAAGAGAAAGTTCATAAAAACAGCATTTATCTGAAATAGAAATCTTTTGTAACATTATAAATGTCTTTACTGTCACTTTCGATCAATTTAATGCATCTTTGCAGAATAAAAGTGTTAATTTCTTTAAAAAAAAACATGTGGTTACTCCAGTCTTCAGTGTCACATGATCCTTCAGAAATCACTCTAATATGATGATTTGATGCTCAAGAAACATTTATGATTATTATCAATGTTAAAAACAGCTTCACATTTGTTTGGAAACTGAGATGCATGTTATTTATCAGGATTCTTTGATGAATAGAAACAAGTCTTTACTGTCACTTTTGATCAATTTAATGCATCCTTGCTGAATAAAAATATGAATTTCTTTCAAATAATGTTTGGTGCGTCTTTGTTTGAGAGGTCCAAAATATGAAAAATATTTCACTTATCATATTTAAAGGCAATCTCAGCCAAATTGACAGGTCGAGTGGATCTGCATCTGACCCTCAGGAGCGGAGATGTTTTGGTGAACACGCGTTATGAAGGGTTTAGACGCTGGTAAAGACTATACGTGTTGATTTGCCCATTGATCGCTTGACCGGCGCAGACGACAGCACAACCTCAGTCGATCGTCTGGGAACACTATCACATCTCCTAAAGCTTTTAGAGACTTAAATGGAAAAGAAAATTTAAACACGCGAGCTATAAGACTTTCCTCCTGCGGGAGTGTCTCTCTCTCATAATTGATTTGAATCAATTCATTCTCACACTTCAATTACTTTGAGCCAGAGAGCAACTGAGTCTTACGAGTTCCCTTTCGAGGGAACTCGCGATGCGTCAATGACGCTTTGGGAACGCTCCTGCGTGATTGCGTCTGAAGCACCTATGTCAACTAGTCCAATGGCGAGAGTGGGCGTCACGGGCGGGTGACGTGACGACCAGGAAAGGATAAAGGACATCCGGTTTAGAACCGCGCTAGCTTCTGTGCCTCAGCAAGCGCTCTGTGTTATACTGTCTGTCTTATTTATTGTTGTCTGTCACAAGCATAAATATTATGGCGAACAAAACAACCTTAGATTGTGTGTTCCTCCTTGCCCTCTGTCTTTACGGGTGGGGATACACACGGTGTATGTGTTGTTTGTTTGAAACGGAGCATGTTCTGTCAGCGCTCGAGGGTGCTGACTACGAGCATTGCGAGTTACTATCGTACTCGCTCCGTTCCCGCTTGTCACTCTTTGAGGAGGGTGTTCAGGCTCGCGTTCCTCGCAATACCGACACCGTGTTGCCGAGGCAGCACGGAAGTTGGTATTGTGGGTTCGCAAATAGATCTCGCGGAGAGGTTAGAGACGGGCTCCGCCTTTTCTCTGGCTTTATCCGGGGGATCCAGCGCTCTCTCTCTGCGATCGGAAGCACGCGCCGCGGCTTCTTCCGTCCTGGTTAGAGAGCCCGGTGTTTCAGCAGTCTATCTCTGAGGAGGTAGAGTGCTGAGCATCGATACATGTCCACAACCACAAGCATATTATATATATATATATATGGACAGGAGTATGGGGAGCAAACAGCTTTGGATTGTGTGTTCCTCCCCGCCCTCGCTTCATTACGAGTGGGGACACACGCGATTCATGTGTTGTTTGTTTGGGAGTGGAGCGTGCACGGTCAGCTCTAGTAAAATAAGGAGGCTGACAGTGTTCATTCATAAATTCCCGACGTGTAATTTTTGCACTATCGAGAGTTTAGCTCTGCTCCCGATGGTTTTTTTCTCGAGGGAAGAAAGTCAATAAAGATTTTTTGGCTCGGATCTCGCGGGTGCTGAGGCAGCGCGTAGATTACGGGGTCTGCTATAACAATAATAGTGGACTGGCTACGTTCATTCATGAACATTTCCGACGTGTGTTCACTATCAAGAGTTTCCCCATGCTACTGTTTATTTAAAAAAAGACTGCAATAAGAGTCCAGTGGTTATGCAAATGCAATGCATTTATTAAAAAATAAATAAATAAAATTGTGTATTGCAAGCTATGAATTTATGATTATTTTATTGCATGTTGAAACTATTTTATATATATAAGCCTATATATAAATATATATTCAGCCTTTCATCTAGACTATATTAAATTGTCTGGTTGATTTTTTGCTGTTTAATTCTGAGGAATTAAATAAGTGGGCTGCATTTAAAATGTGCTTATCTGACTTTCATTAGTTAGATTCATGTATATGTTCAGTAATTCATCCAGACCGTGTTAACTTGTCTGGTTGATCTTTTTCTATATTTAATTTTGAGGAATTAAATGGTATAGTTTGGTGCTACAGTTGTCCACCTCCGAGGAGATGGATGTGCTGAGCATCGAGTTAAGGGAATTGAAGATTCTACATCTCAATCTTCTGTGGACAATGAGTTTAGAGTTTATAACTTTGCAATTGGGGCTGCTGGGCGGAGCAGCTCTAGCCATTAACAAACTCATTGTACAGACAGAGTGTCATTTCCTGTGCTCCCCCTCAGAAAGATTGGGGACCAGAATGGCATTCTCAACAGAAGCCTTTAAAGCAGAAGATGGATCTGAGGACTGTTTTTCTGTGAAAAAGGTTTTCAGCCAAGGTCCTGATGCCACTGGTGTCAGACCTCTGAGGGCAACCCCGACCGGGGTGGAGCGGTGTACACCTCATTATACGGTGCCCGCCCCACCCCGGTGCCCTCAGGAGGCCGTTCTGCCAACCCCGCACCCTTGGTCTCGGGGCGCAGCGGTTTCCAGCGAGCACATGGCTCAGTGTCACCACGACACTGTGTCAAACTCGCACCCTCTGAGGGGGTTCAAAAAGAGTCAGTTCGGTTGTTTCCTGCCAGAATGCTTCAGGTCACCGAAGTGGCTGTTACAATAACACCAGAGGCCAGTCTCGAGAGACTGGTACCCTTAGTAGATTTTCTGACAGAGTGGAAGAATCTGCCGAATATATCTCCATGGGTCCTGCAGATAATAGAGAGAGGTTACAGAATTAAAGGATGGGGTGCTGCGTTCCCATTTTTAGATCTTCGTCTGTTGTATCGTGCAGTCATGAAACTCAAGTTCATTATGCTCACACTCAAACAGATTGTGACTTTTTTCAGATCCGAGGACTGGATAGTCACAATAGATTTAAAAGGCGCTTACTTCCATCTTCCCTCAACAAAGGAAATTCCTGAGGTTTTCTTTTGGGGGCAAAGAATACCATTATCGGGTGCTTCCATTCGGTCTAACTCTATCACCCTGCACGTTCACGAAGTGCGTAGATGCAGCTCTGGCCCCGCCAGGCTGCAGGGCTACGCATTCTGAACTACATCGATGACTGACTGATTCTGGCGGAATCGGAGCAGTTAGCAGTTCGGCATCGAGATGTCGTCCTCGCTCAGATGAAGAAATTGGGGTGAGACTCAATGCCAAGAAGAGTGTGCTTTCTCCACTACAGAGAACCACTTTCCTTGGTGTGGTATGGGATTCAGTCACGATGCGAGCCATACTTTGCCCGTTCGTGTAGCTGTTATCCTCGCAACCACAAAAGAGTTGAAGCTAGGCCAGCCACGCACTGTGAAACAGTTCGAGAAACTGTTGGGCCTCATGGCAGCAGCGTCCAATGTGATACCCTTTGGCCTACTGTACATGAGACTCTCTCAGTGGTGGCTCAGAACCAGAGGGTTCTCCCCGAGGGGAAACCCACTTTGTATGATCAAGATCACGCGGCAGTGTCTCCGCGCCTTGGTTATATGGAGGAATACTGGTTCCTATCTCACATGAGCAGTCACGCATTGTGAAACAGTTCGAGAAACTGTTGAGCCTCAAGCAGCAGCGTCCAATGTGATACCCTTTGGCCTACTGTATATGAGACTCTCGCAGTGGTGGCTCAGAACCAGGGGGTTCTCCCCGAGGGGAAACCCACTTCGTACGATCAAGATCACGCGGCGGTTTCTCCGCGCCTTGGTTATATGGAGGAATTATTGGTTCCTGTCTCACGTGAGCAGTCACGTATTGTGAAACAGTTTAAGAAACTGTTGGGCCTCATGGCAGCAGCGTCCAATGTGTTACCCTTTGGCCTACTGTATATGAGACTCTCGCAGTGGTGGCTCAGAACCAGAGGGTTCTCCCCGAGGGGAAACCCACTTCGTACGATCAAGATCACGTGGCAGTGTCTCCGCGCCTTGGTTATATGGAGGAAATACTGGTTCCTTTCCCAGGTTCCGGTGTTGGGAGCTCTTTGCCATCGAGTTGCTATCTCGACAGATGCTTCCCTCACCGGCTGGGGAGCGGTATTGGGAGGCCACTCATCTCAGGGCCTGTGGAGGAGTCATCATCTTTTTGGCACATAAATTACCTGGAGATGATGGCAGTCTTCAATGTGTTGAGACATTCCTCCCAGACCTGAGGGACCATCATGTGCTTGTCCTTACAGACAACACGTCAGTGGTCTCTTACATAAATATGTAGGAGCAGACATCCTGTTGAGGCAGGGGCTGAGGCCCGGGGAATGGAGGCTCCACACCGAGGTGGTGGAGCACATTTTGGGGGGTTTATGGCCAGGCACAAGTGGATCTGTTCACGTCTCAGGATACGACGCATGGTCCACTTTGGTTCTCCCTCACACACCCAGCTCCCTTGGGGCTGGACGTTGTGGTATGGACATGGCCGAGGCTACGTCTGTACATTTCTCCCCGATTATTCTGCTCCAAGGAGTTCTGGAGAAGGTCCGCCGGGACGGAATAAGTCTACTATTTGTAGAACCGTACTGGCCGGTCTGATTGGTTCTCAGACCCGGTGTCTCTACTCGATGGCTCTCCCTTGGAGATTCCAGTCAGGAGGGACCTTTGGTTTTAAGTGGGAGGGGTGACCCTTCACCCCAGCCCAGATATATGGAACCTGTGGGTTTGGCCTCTGAGGGGGCCAAACTCATTGACTTGGTCTCTCAACTGAGGTTGTGGAGACCATACTTCACTCCAGAGCTCTCTCCACGAGGAAACTTTATGTATTTAGTGATGGTTTTTCACTTCATATTGCGGGTCTCGGGCCCAGTTACTGCCCGATTGGTACAGTGCTGGAGTTACTGCTTGCTTGTTTTTCCGCAGGGTTATCCCCTTCCACACTGAAGGTGTACGTGGCAGCCTTAGTGCCTACATGTCCCTTTTGGTGGTATTTCCCTGAGGAGGGGGAGAAAGGGGGGGACCTTTGGTTGTTTCCTCCGTGGTGATTTTAGACCAGGACAGGAGTATGGCGGCTTAGAAGCCTTATTATATATATGTAGATATCCCTGTAGGGTGTGGTATGCGGCAGGCTGGTCCTCTCCGCTCACATTCGTAAGGTTTTGCAACTTCGACCTGGGTGCTTCCCCAGGTTCTCCAGTTCTCTTGTCTTAGTTGTGCAGTATTCACACAGACAGGTTCTGGTTCGTATGGCGTGTTGGGCATTCTCGTTCCCAAAGCGTCATTGACGCATCGCGAGTTCCCTCGAAAGGGAACGTCTCAGGTTACGACTGTAACCATAGTTCCCTGAGAAGGGAACGAGACGATGCGTCACTTTGCCATACTTACTACATCCCTGTGATCGACTTGCTTCGGCCCTTTTCGAAGCTAGCGCGGTTCTAAACCGGATGTCCTTTATCCTTTCCTGGTCGTCACGTCACCCGCCCGTGACGCCCACTCTCGCCATTGGACTAGTTGACATAGGTGCTTCAGACGCAATCACGCAGGAGCGTTCCCAAAGCGTCATTGACGCATCGTCTCGTTCCCTTCTCAGGGAACTATGGTTACAGTCGTAACCTGAGACGTTTAATAGCTATCTTCTGCACAGTAGATTCAAAAGTTTTAGAAGTATAAAGAGTTTATAATGTTTTTGACAGAAGTCTCATCAGCTTACCAATTTAGGCTAAATATTTTGATAAAAAATACAGAAAAAAACAGTAATATTCTGAAAAATTATTACAATTTAAAATCATTCTAATATGCTGATTTACTCATTTATCCTATTTCATATTTTTGTTATAAACAAAACCATTCAGAAGTCTGGGATCGGTAAGATTAAAATAAATAAATAAATAAATAAATCAAATAAGTTTGATCAAAAATACAGTAAAAATGTGAAATATTATTACAATTTAAAATCATTCTAATATGCTGATTTACTCATTTAACCTCTTTCATATTTTTGTTGTAAACAAAATCATTCAAAAGTTTGGGATCGGTAAGATTAAAAAAAAATAATAATTCAAATAAGTTTGATCAAAAATACAGTAAAAATTTGAAATATTATTATATTGTAAAACAGCTGTTTTCTATGTGAATATATAGTAAAGTGTAATTTATTCCTGTGATCAAAGCTGAATGTTCAGCATCATTACTCCAGTCTTCAGTGTCACATGATCCTTCAGAAATCACTCTAATATGAAGATTTGATGATCAAGAAACATTTATGATTATTATCAGTGTTGAAAAACAGCATTTATTTAAAATAGAATCTTTTGTAACATTATAAACATATTTAATGTCACTTTTGATTAATTTAATGCATCCTTGCTGAATACAAATATGAATTTCTTTCAAAAACAACATCAAAAAATATCACTGTAATAAAACCTGCTTTATTATACACCTGGAGATTTTAAGACCGAAGCGTTAGGAGGATGTTTATTGTTCTCAGAAACTTTGGTTAGTGTTTATCTCAGCATCTGGTTTCTAAGTTTACAACATGTCAAGAAAGTGAATCATCACACCCTCTGATTCATGCATAAAACTCGAGGAAATCGCAGGAAAAGACTCGTCAGACCTCAGTATTAGATCAAGCCAGACTGAACGCTCTGACACACACACACAATACACATAAAGGATTGAAGAAAAAGAGGTGTGTGTGAGGTGAAATGGATCCACACACAGTAATTTCCTGAAGTGTGAGCGTCATAAATTGGACTAAATTCACCAACATTTCCTTCTTTAAACACACTGGATATATTGTCAGTCCTTCAGGGTTATTTATAAGCCGATCTGGTGCCACGAACTTATCAAACTCTGTTTTACAACAATGTATTACAGCTTACGTTTTGGCTGAAGGTGGAAAGTTTGCAAAAATGTGGGACTAACATGAAAACACAGCAGAAATGCAGGTAACGTCGGCTCAGTGTGATATATTATCCACAGCACGTCTCAAGCAGCTGTTCTTCCTTAGTTTTCAATCACTCAAGAACCCCACTTTATTATACGGCGATCCGGCCTCGCATTTTGTATACAGATGTTTTAGTCGGTCGAGGAGTCGTAATAACTGTGATTTGTGAAAGCAGTGAAATCTCAAACTCAGAGAAAGGTGTTCACCGAGCCAAAACCTTCACACAAGATGAAAGTCCTGACATTATATACTTGTGTTGATCCGAACCCAGATGACTTTCTTTATTTGGTGGAACACAAAATATGACGTTTTGAAGAATGTTCATGCCGCTCTTATCCATACAACAATACCATGCATTGACCATGGGCTTCCAAGATCCAAAAAAACATCATTAAAGCATCATGTATATTACTCATACACTATATTAACAGTCTTCTGAAGTCATACAATGGCAACAGACTGAAATCCAAGTCATATTTTCATGCATAAATTAATGCAAAATCCCATTTGAGAACTGATGCCATTGACAGTAAACCACTGGTTCTTGCAGTTGCAAAAAGATAATAATCATAAATGTTTCTTGATCACCAGATCATCATATTAGAGTGATTTCTGAAGGATCATGTGACACTGAAGACTGGGGAATATTTCACATTTTTACTGTATTTTTTTCCGATCCCAAAATTTTTGAATGATGATGTTTATAACAAAAATATAAAAGAGTCAGATGAGTAGATCAAAGATGTTCCCAGGGTAAAACTGTCTTGATATTGACCATGTTCCAAAAGTAAATGAGTGAGTGAGTGAGTGAGTGAGTGAGTGAGTGAGTGTGTGTGTGTGTGTGTGTGTGTGTGTGTGAGTGAGTGAGTGAGTGAGTGAGTGAGTGAGTGAGTGAGTGTGTGTGTGTGTGTGTGTGTGTGTGTGAGTGAGTGAGTGAGTGAGTGAGTGAGTGAGTGTGTGAGTGAGTGTGTGAGTGAGTGAGTGAGTGAGTGAGTGAGTGAGTGTGTGTGTGTGTGTGTGTGTGTGTGTGTGAGTGAGTGAGTGAGTGAGTGAGTGTGTGAGTGAGTGAGTGTGTGAGTGAGTGAGTGAGTGAGTGAGTGAGTGAGTGAGTGAGTGTGTGTGTGTGTGTGTGAGTGAGTGAGTGAGTGAGTGAGTGAGTGAGTGAGTGTGTGAGTGAGTGAGTGAGTGTGTGAGTGAGTGAGTGAGTGAGTGAGTGAGTGAGTGAGTGAGTGAGTGTGTGTGTGAGTGAGTGAGTGAGTGAGTGTGTGAGTGAGTGAGTGTGTGAGTGAGTGAGTGAGTGAGTGAGTGAGTGAGTGAGTGAGTGAGTGAGTGAGTGAGTGTGTGTGTGTGTGTGTGTGTGTGTGTGTGTGTGTGAGTGAGTGAGTGAGTGAGTGAGTGAGTGAGTGAGTGAGTGAGTGAGTGAGTGTGTGTGTGAGTGAGTGAGTGAGTGAGTGAGTGAGTGAGTGAGTGAGTGAGTGAGTGAGTGAGTGAGTGAGTGAGTGAGTGAGTGAGTGTGTGTGTGTGTGTGTGTGTGTGTGTGTGTGTGTGTGTGTGAGTGAGTGAGTGAGTGAGTGAGTGAGTGAGTGAGTGAGTGAGTGAGTGAGTGAGTGAGTGAGTGAGTGTGTGTGTGTGTGTGTGTGTGTGTGTGTGTGTGTGTGTGTGTGTGTGAGTGAGTGAGTGAGTGAGTGAGTGAGTGAGTGAGTGAGTGAGTGAGTGAGTGAGTGAGTGAGTGTGTGAGTGAGTGAGTGAGTGAGTGAAGATGCCAGCTCGCGTGAGGAAGTGACCCGTGGACCGCTCGGGTTCCTGAGGAACTGAGGTGAGGCCGGCCTTCGGGTCACGGTTCCTCTCTGACGAACTCTCCATTGAGATCTGTTTCCTCAGGAAAACATCTTACCTCCTGCTTCCCTCGAGAGGACACATCGTCTGTGTGTGCTTTATCCTGCACTTCTATTTCTCTTTCCCTTGGGATCAATGTTTTCATTACTTCAATGTCACTCAAACAAAAACTTCATTTGCCCCTATTATACTTTTTTTCTAAAAAGGTTCCACAATTTTTTTGTTTTCCCCTACAATAGGTTTACATGCATCCAAGGTCAAAAAACACTTTAATATTCTCATGATATCCACTGCAGCATCAGCTCTTTCCTCTCAGTGTCTGGAATTATT
>NC_137146.1:29125703-29153203 GCF_949319135.1 Squalius cephalus
GTGTGTGTGTGTGTGTGTGTGTGTGTGTGTGAGAGTGAGTGAGTGTGTGTGTGTGTGTGAGTGAGTGTGTGTGCGTGCGTGCGAGTGAGTGTGTGTGTGTACTTGTCTACCTATCTAAGTGGGGACCTTGGTGTCGTTACACACTCACCAACAGGGGACCGTCGAGCCAAGTGGGGACATTTTTCAAGTCCCCTGTTGGTCATGCTTTAAAACATGTTTAAATCAGCTAAAACACGCTCTGGTGAATTTTTTACATTTTTGACCAAGTGGGGACCTACATGTGTGTGTGTGTTTAAGTCCATACTCAGCAGCGCTCCTGTAGGCTGGAGCAGGAACTGCAATGGCCCATTAACACACGTCGTTCACACTTCTCCATTGTTTGAATGGCTTGCTGTCCTAGAGAGGCTCTGAGACTGTAGAGCTGCTGTTTAACTGGTAGCTTAGATAATGAACTTCAAAGTCTTTTCAAACATCCCCAAACATATATATGTATATATGTATTATTATTATTTTTTCTAATATTACTTTTGTCAATTTTTTTTTAAAATATGCCAAAGGGATCTGCAACTCTGAACGATGTCTTCCCTATACAACAGGGTACTCCAGCCTGCAATGGAACTATGTGTGTGTGTGTGTGTGAACATTGTCTTTATTTTGTAATTATAAGTTATAGTTACAAAATAAAGACACTGTTCACACACACACACACAGATCCAATGCAGGCAGAAGTCCACTGTTGGTCAGTGTAGAGCGATAGTCCCCTATGTTAGTAATATAGACATGTATGTGTGTATGTGTGTATGCAATGGCAAGTTAATTGTTAGGGACTGCATATAGATAAAAGATATATAATGTAACTTATAGTTATAGTTACAAAATAAAGACACTATTCACACACACACACACAGATCCATTGCAGGCAGAAGTCCACTGTTGGTCAGTGTAGAGCGATAGTCCCCTATGTTAGTAATATAGACATGTATGTGTGTATGTGTGTATGCAATGGCAAGTTAATTGTTAGGGACTGCATATATATAAAAGATATATAATGTAACTTATAGTTATAGTTACAAAATAAAGACACTATTCACACACACACACACAGATCCATTGCAGGCAGAAGTCCACTGTTGGTCAGTGTAGAGCGATAGTCCCCTATGTTAGTAATATAGACATGTATGTGTGTATGTGTGTATGCAATGGCAAGTTAATTGTTAGGGACTGCATATAGATAAAAGATATATAATGTAACTTATAGTTATAGTTACAAAATAAAGACACTGTTCACACACACACACACAGATCCATTGCAGGCAGAAGTCCACTGTTGGTCAGTGTAGAGCGATAGTCCCCTATGTTAGTAATATAGACATGTATGTGTGTATGTGTGTATGCAATGGCAAGTTAATTGTTAGGGACTGCATATATATAAAAGATATATAATGTAACTTATAGTTATAGTTACAAAATAAAGACACTATTCACACACACACACACAGATCCATTGCAGGCAGAAGTCCACTGTTGGTCAGTGTAGAGCGATAGTCCCCTATGCTAGTAATATAGACATGTATGTGTGTATGCAATGGCAAGTTAATTGTTAGGGACTGCATATAGATAAAAGATATATAATGTAACTTATAGTTATAGTTACAAAATAAAGACACTGTTCACACACACACACACAGATCCATTGCAGGCAGAAGTCCACTGTTGGTCAGTGTAGAGCGATAGTCCCCTATGTTAGTAATATAGACATGTATGTGTGTATGTGTGTATGCAATGGCAAGTTAATTGTTAGGGACTGCATATAGATAAAAGATATATAATGTAACTTATAGTTATAGTTACAAAATAAAGACACTATTCACACACACACACACAGATCCATTGCAGGCAGAAGTCCACTGTTGGTCAGTGTAGAGCGATAGTCCCCTATGTTAGTAATATAGACATGTATGTGTGTATGTGTGTATGCAATGGCAAGTTAATTGTTAGGGACTGCATATATATAAAAGATATATAATGTAACTTATAGTTATAGTTACAAAATAAAGACACTGTTCACACACACACACACAGATCCAATGCAGGCAGAAGTCCACTGTTGGTCAGTGTAGAGCGATAGTCCCCTATGTTAGTAATATAGACATGTATGTGTGTGTATGTGTGTATGCAATGGCAAGTTAATTGTTAGGGACTGCATATATATAAAAGATATATAATATAACTTATAGTTATAGTTACAAAATAAAGACACTATTCACACACACACACAGATCCAATGCAGGCAGAAGTCCACTGTTGGTCAGTGTAGAGCGATAGTCCCCTATGTTAGTAATATAGACATGTATGTGTGTATGTGTGTATGCAATGGCAAGTTAATTGTTAGGGACTGCATATAGATAAAAGATATATAATGTAACTTATAGTTATAGTTACAAAATAAAGACACTATTCACACACACACACATATCCATTGCAGGCAGAAGTCCACTGTTGGTCAGTGTAGAGCGATAGTCCCCTATGTTAGTAATATAGACATGTATGTGTGTATGTGTGTATGCAATGGCAAGTTAATTGTTAGGGACTGCATATAGATAAAAGATATATAATGTAACTTATAGTTATAGTTACAAAATAAAGACACTATTCACACACACACACATATCCATTGCAGGCAGAAGTCCACTGTTGGTCAGTGTAGAGCGATAGTCCCCTATGTTAGTAATATAGACATGTATGTGTGTATGTGTGTATGCAATGGCAAGTTAATTGTTAGGGACTGCATATAGATAAAAGATATATAATGTAACTTATAGTTATAGTTACAAAATAAAGACACTGTTCACACACACACACACAGATCCATTGCAGGCAGAAGTCCACTGTTGGTCAGTGTAGAGCGATAGTCCCCTATGTTAGTAATATAGACATGTATGTGTGTATGTGTGTATGCAATGGCAAGTTAATTGTTAGGGACTGCATATATAAAAAAGATATATAATATAACTTATAGTTATAGTTACAAAATAATTAAACTGTTCACACACACACAGAGATCCAATGCAGGCAGAAGTCCACTGTTGGTCAGTGTAGAGCGATATATATATATATATATATATATATATATATATATATATATATATATATATATATATATATATATATATATATATATATATATATATATATATACATATATATACTGTGTGTGTGTGTATACATATTATGGGGGGCCAAACAGGAAATAATTCTATGTAAATTTGAATATATAGTTATAACTATGAATATATTTGTAAATCCTAAATATATAAATGTAACCCTGAATATATAGTTATAACCCTTAATATATAAATGTAAATCTGAATATATAAATGTAAATCCCGAATATATTGTTATAACTCTGAATATATAAATGTAACTCTGAATATATAGTTATAACTTTGAATATATAAATGTAAATCTGAATATATAGTTATAATTCTGAATACATAAATGTAATCCTGAATATATAGTTAAAACTCTGAATATATAAATGTAACTCTGAATATAGTTATAACTCTGAATATATAAATGTAAATCCCGAATATATAGTTATAACTCTGAATACATAAATGTAATCCTGAATATATAGTTAAAACTCTGAATATATAAATGTAAATCCTGAATATATAGTTATAACTCAGCATGTGTGCTCCGCTCAATATTCCACTCTATGCCAATGCGCTCCACTCAATCGCTCACTGCCCAAGCATTCAAATCCCGCTCCTACATGAAATCTCAGTGTAACGTAGGCTACTGTACTATAGCCTTTGTTGATTATTTTTAAGTCATTGTTGGGGGCATTTACAATTTTGCATAGCTGGCCTCTGCACAATGTTTGTGTGATAATAGGCCATTGTTTAAACTTTATTAGTTTCAGAAAGATTCTCGCAGATACAGAGACAGTTGAAACAAAGGCAGATCTTTATTTTACAAAAGCACAAGGTTTTGGTGTTTGGATGTTTAAACATACTCTTACAGCTATCTACTGCCTAATGGTTTGCCAGTTGATAAAACTTTGGATAATATAATTAATAACAACATAAAATCACTTCAGTGTTATGACAATGTTGTTTGCATGAAAACACTTTAATTAGCAGAATTATATTCGTATAGACCAGTGGTTCCCAATCCTGGTCCTGGGGACCCACAGCTCTGCACAGTTTGTATGTCTCCCTCATTTAACACACCTGATTCAGATCATCATCTCGTTAGGAAAGAGCTCTATGAACTGAACTGGGTGTGTCAGATAAAGGAGACATATAAAATGTGCAGAGCTGTGGGTCCCCAGGACCAGGATTGGGAACCACTGGTATAGACTGAGATGTAAAGAAACAGTGGTGGCCACTATCGTAATGAACTGTCAACAGTGATAAGGTATAGCTAAGAGTGCTCCAGACCAACCACGAACGAATGACTTACAGAAGGTATTCTTAACTAAGAATGTTTCAGGAAACACTTATTAACATTAAGGTAAAGCCTGAGTTATATATAAATGTATGTGTGTGTGTGTGTGTGTGTGTGTGTGTCTAATTATACAATGTTCACACAGGCATCAGAGACCAATATGCAAGACAAACATAAAAAGTATAAAAAAAAAATAGAATGATCAAACCATCAGTTATCAAAAATTTTAAATATTAGATTTTTTTTTTTATTTTTTTTATGAAAGACCATTTGAATCTAGCCTGGGTTTCCCCATGCTGCCTTGCTCACAGCGCGATTTTATTCACGTTGCTAGGCAGTTTGGACATCATAGACCTAGCCGGCTGAATTCGTTTACAACAAAGATGCATAGACAGTAAAAGAAAAGATGACTGCCTCTGGAGAATTTAGATTTCACACTTATAAATAAGTCAGAAAGAATAAATGCATATTTGGGGTGCTGTCCGAGGAGAGGGCGGGCTCGGTATTCGGCCCGAACCCAGGGTACTCCCCCCATATTCCAGGCTGTGGAAGAACAAGCCGAGAGTGATTGGGGGGATGCTGAAACTGTCAAGGAATGTTAGGTGAGTGAATAAATATATGCTTCCTTTCATGCTGATAAGGTAGGCATGGCAATCGTTTGATGACAAGTTGATTGGATTGATTATTTGAACGAGCTTCTCCCGAACTTTCTGTATGAAACATCATGTGTAGATTCCGCCATCGCGTCTGTTATAGACGATATCGACAGCGCATTCATTTTAAAAGAGGAACAGAGAACCGCGATCAAGGCATTTGTCAACTGGAAACATGAATGAAAAACATATGTCACTTACTCCGTTGCTCTGATTGGTTGTAGGTCTATCCAATTGAGTGCAGAGACATTTTCTTTCCTAGTTCGGTTGAAACACGCCCCATAATCAAAGTTCAATGGACCAGTATCAGACTCACATTCTGACTAGAATCTGAGTATGATGACGTCAGGCTACCATAGACCAGATTTTCCAATGAAAAAGGGAACCAATCGCAGAATGGGGAGGGAGCAGCAAGACGATGATGACACCGAAGCAGTTTGTTTATATCTATGGATCCAACATGGCATCAGACTCGACGTTACCTTCTACCCTCATGTTTATCTTGCACAAACAGTAATATTCACGCCATTGTGTACAAATAAATCTTTGACCCATCGTATTTTTCCTCGTCGAATTTCTGTCACTCTACATACGTCATCTGGTATAATTGAAACGATTGGCTATGAGCTACGTACAGGCGCATTTGATAGACATTCATAGCGCCCAATAAACGGCTCTGGGCATTCGTGAACCACGCCTCAAATACGAGAAAATTAACACGTGGTTCCCAGACCAAGGCTCAAAAGAGACTTGGTCTGACATTAGCCAGGCTAATTTGAATCTGTTTTCCACACAATGGGGTAAAAATTACAGACGGCCTGGCAGCAATAGCTCAAAAGCAGATGTGAGAAGAAGCTTCTTATCATTCATAATATTATTTTTCTTGTTTAACGCACTCTCTTTAAATATATTTTATATGCTTTTTTATGCAGTCCCTAATTTTTTCTCTCTAGCTACAGTTCCATATCAACAAATAATACAGAATTTTAATTTTATTCTCACCAATTATTAATTTACAATATCAACAATGATCTAGACTAGATAAATAAAATGCAACCACAGCAATAAGTCAGGGGAATGCTTTTATTTCTTCCTTTGGTTTGAATTTTAAACATTTTGCAGTTCTTTTTTAAAATGTATACATTTTAATACAATTATAAAATGATATCATGATTTGAGACCCTCTTTTCTGTAATTAAAGACCAATTTTATGGGTTGTGGTGTCTCAGACAATGGCCAATATCAGTTAAAAAAACATCGTTTCCCTTAGGGCTTAAATGAACCTCATCACTTAAAAATAGTTCAGGCTTTTCAAACAGTATGTGTGGATGATGTACAATGCTCCCATTAACACACAAAACAAACTTAGCCATCACATTGTTCACAAACTTTCGCACTTTGTCCACCTTTCCCGGGGGGGCATGCCTCCAGTGGCGCCTTTGGTTTATTGAAGACAGCAGAATTTTCATCTGGGGAAACTGTCTGTTGAGGTCACGTAGGTCCCTCTTCATTGCTTTGAGAAGCAGCACACTTTTCACACGTCCTAGGTCGTTGCCTCCACAGTGAATCACTAGCACATTCGGAGCAGTCCTTCTTTTAAGGCACTGTTGGAAGAAGGGAAGGAGGTCTCCCCAACACATGCCTCCCCTGCCAAACCACTGGACCTGGGAAGCCACTCCAAGATTGGTGCCTATGGTCTCTCTTGCTCGCTTTTCGCCACGTCTAATGTAACTGTCACCAATAATCCAAACTCTGTGCACACCTGATAAAAGGATTACAATACAAATGATTAACTATGCAGCACACAATTGGGAAGTCACACAATTGCTCTAGAATTTGTTGTAAAATATAATTAGCTGCGTCACAATAAACTTTATACATTTAAGGCCTTTCTTTAACATGGAAAGGCACAACTCACAATCTTAAAATCTAGGGCTGGACCATGATTTAAACATCTACAATTTTCAAACGAACATACAATAACACTTAAACATTTGTGTATTTTGAAATGAGATTGCCACTACATGCATTATTGTAAATGTTAAAATCTATTTGAATAAAACATTTTAAAATAGTTCAATAGGTTGAGCAGAAACATACCTTTCTTTTGAGTAGTGGATTCTCTGATGAAGTGTTCTTGTTGAACAACATGAACTGTTGACTTGACTTTTCTAAAAAAAACAAAACAAAAAAAAAACAAGGAAAGTAAAAAAATAGTAATCGTAAACATGTTTAACAGTTGCAACATCTGTAGAATAACTGGTAAAACATTGTTTTTTATGTTTGTTAAATTGACCATTATGATTTTAAATATACGCAATATCATCATTGTTGGTACTACAAGTCTAAAATAAGGATTATTCTAAATTTCTAAATTACTCTTCTAGACATTTTAACTATCCGCAAAAAGGAGTATCAAAAATATAAATTATAAAGATACCAATTACTAATGAAACCAATTTGAAATTCTGAATTGTAACAGCGTAATTATTTATTTTCTTTATAAATAGATCAATCAAAATGCTGAACTTACCTCATGTTGTAGAATATGTTCTCCTCCTTCAAAAACGCAAGGTTCAAACAGAGACAAACACTTCCAAAAGACACGAAAGAGTGAATGTTCTGTGATTATATCCCACAACCCCAACCATCTCTGGACAGTGATTGGGTCTCCAGATAACTGTTGCTATAGAAATGCTAATTTCTCTGGGATTGGAAACAAACTGGCGCCTCCAAATATGTACAAGTGGGTGATTGTTGCTTAGCTTACCCTGGAAAATAATGCTGTTGCAAAAACACTTAATTATGACTTAGTACACTGCAAAAAAAAAAAAAGTTTAAGACTTACTTATAATACACATTTTTGAAAGTCACATGAAATAGACCATATTATTTATTTCAGATTAGTTTTAATAAAATATATTTAGTTAAAATGTCCCAAAGAAATAACAAACACCATATGACACCAAGTGTATCAGTGAATATTTACACACACATTCAATATATATATAGATTTATATAGATTTGTTTCTGGGGTAGAAAATAAAACAACAATATGGTAATCTCTACAAGATCTGTTTTAAAGTGAAAATAAATAAACTCATATGGGGTTATATCATGTATTGGTGTAAACAGTGAACTATATTAAGTATGCAGAACTCCAAATAAACAATACATGGACCAGTACTTTCTTAATATCATTAATCTTGCAGCACAACTTCAATTTAAATGCATCATCACTTTGGATTACATTTTCAGTAAGGTTCTATTCATTTAGATTATGTAATGCATACAGTTATCTGAACTAACCAATAACATCATACACACATTAATGCACAGTGTATTATTTTAGATAACTTATTCATATGAGCTCATAAAATTACAACCGTTTATTTATAGTTTATGGTAAATTAACAAATGAAACCTCTTTGTAAAATGGATAGCACTATTTCTAAATTTCCATTAATTAACCTTATGATCAAAGATAAAACACAGTAAATAATATATATGCCTAGTTTAATATAGTTCTTCTTAGTTAATTACTAATTTGTTGGTTAGTTTCATAGTAAATTAAGTTTATCCAGCTGTTTATCATAACAGAATAAACACTGAAAAGGGTGATCATGAACCAGACGTGAATCCATGAATAGCTGCAATTCACAAGTGTGAATTGAGTGGTTTTAGTTACAAAAAACAGCAATATCATTTCATTTACATACTGCTTAAACCTTTTTCTTTTGGAATGTGTGGTTAACGATTTCCTATACATTTGCCTTTACATATGATAATCACAGGTGATTACAGCTGTGACCTGACAGACTGTTTTTATCTAGTGGAGACCGGGTGTTAATAGGAGACATTAAATGCTTCGATTCCCCAAGCAGATATACCAGAAGTAAAACAATCAGAGGCATAATTAACCCCTTGATTGTCAAGGATCACTGGTGGCCCCAGATTATTTTATTTATTACTCTTTAAAACATCACACTCCTACTTGATCTGCACAAACTGAGCTTCATTAGGAAGGTTTAAGACCCCAGCTTTGATATTTGACCACTGTTTATAATTAAACTGGTTTGAAGTTAGATAAGTTTCTTAATTTATTCCAGAAGTGCAAAATAATTAATCTGTAATGTTCGTTATCTTGAATAGAAATCATCACTCATACAGCAGCCATTCATCTCATCTCCAGTTTATTTGTGTTTATATAGGCCTACATACAATATCCACGATCTCCCAGGGCTATTAGGCCAATGATGCGCACATTTGGAGAAATAATTGATATGATATCGTCATACAGAATAATATTTCTATTTATTTCCCACTGAATTATGCAATCTGAAGAGCTCAAACAGCTAACAGAGCCAGCGATGACTCTGCTCTTCCAGATTTGCGTCAGCAAACGTGATGACATCAGTTCGATATGATTCGTTTGTAAAGCTGTCAATCATCTCATGGTGAACCAACGTGACCATAAGGCTGTCCTTCTGGATGACGCAGTGCTGTGTACACTGTGGACAAACAAAACTAAACACATCTCTTCATCTGATACAAGAAGCTAATAAATGCAGGATTCAAGTTATTCTGTTTTGTGTGTGTTTGATTTCCGTTCGATTTTGGTTATTGTATAGGAACAAAGAATGTTTACAGTATGCATGTGAGTAAAAATAGCCCATTGCTTCATAAAAAAATGCAAAATAGCCTATAACATATTTAAATAATCTTTTTTGACTTGAAACCATTTTAAATTGCGACCGAAATATGATACAAATACTCAATTGTGTTTTAAAGTGAGCTTTAAGTGAGAGTGTAATATTAATAAATGATATTGTGTCATGTAGCTTGAGGCTGCCTGTTGAGCTAATGCACCTTCTACATGAGCTTCCTATTTCATAAAATCATGTTATTTATTTTTTTTAATTCAAGAACAGTTTTTTTTTGTTGTTGTTGTTGTTGGTTTTCTAACAAGACTTAAGATAATAGATGTATTGCTCTTGCATAGTGGAATGACAGAGATTTAGATGACCAAGCAAAAAATACAGGGATACAGGCATTAATGACTGAATTCAAACAAAAGAATAAGAATAAAAGAAAAATGAAGATTAAAGGGTTAGTTCACCCAAAAATGAAAATTCTGTCAGTATTTACTCTCCCTCATGTTGTTCCAACCCCATTAGACTTTCGTTCATCTTCGGAACACAAATTAAGATATTTTTGATGAAATCTGAGAGATTTTTTTTACGTAGTGTAATAGCGTAGCGCGTCTGTGTTTCACGTCACCACGTATCACACATGACCACAGTCGCCCAATAGCCCGCTACGTTATATTACACTATGTAAAAAAAAACCTCGAGGTCCAGAGAGAAGGAAATGAAAAGAGGAATAAAGTCGTTATTTTTGTTTGTTTTTGCGCACAGAAAGTATTCTTGTCGCTTTACAAACTTAAGATTGAGCCACTGGAGTCACTTGTACTATATTAACAATGTCTATAATACATTTTCTGGGCCAGCAAGTTGAGGTGTCCATAAGCCTGCAGGAGGAGTGATCCAGCACTCAGATTTAATCAGAAATATCTTCATTTGTGTTCCGAAGATGAACGAAAGTCTAATGGGGTTGGAACAACATGAGGGTGAGTAATTACTGACAGAATTTTCATTTTTGGGTGAACTAACCCTTTAAGTCTCTTGAAAAGGTGCTAAATGTTCGTCGATTTACATGAATGGGCCATTTCTCCTCACCAGACCAACCAGACATGTTGAGTCAATGACTCTAAATGACAATGAGAGTCAATGACTCTACATGAGTGTTTACAGGGGAATAAGATATTTGGTCTTACAATAGGCTTCATAAAATGCATTTAGAGATCATCCTCAGATTTGATATTCTGAAGCTCAGAATATTTTATACATTTAATAAATATATTCTTAATATTTGATGTTTTTATGTTTGAGCTTATATATCTCAATATTCATAACAGTCTGATAAATTTTTAGTCTTGAACTGTAAACACTCAAGTGATGGCTTTCTAAATATATGTTGGTTATGTGCCTATTCAGAATGATTTCTGAGCAGAAACTTTGATATTTTTGGTATGTCATAAATGCATCACTCACCAAAATTGGGGGTGACTATATAATTGTTTTAAATAAGCTATTCATCTAAGCTGTCTATACAAAACATTGTAAATAACCAGTTCAGTTGTAACAAGTAGGCTTTATCATCTGTATAATTTATTTAATGAATCTGTTTGAGATCAAATTAATGCTAGATGTTTTGATATAAATTAAATATCAAACATATAATGTTAGTACATGGCATGACTGTGTTTAATTTCACTCAGTTATTTTGATTTATTTCCAGATTCAATCATAGGCTTGTTCTTACATAGTAGAGCTTGCGCAGTTTTCAAAAATGGTGCTTTAAATCTCTTGACAAACTAAAAGACTTAAATTACATTTGTATGTATTCTAAATAAAAGACACAGGTTGTACTGAATGTCAGCTTGCTTATTTTTGTAAAGATAATGATTTATTGAGTCCACATGCCATGTAAACTTGAAACTATGCTTCAAATCACAGATCGAGAGCTGTCGTTCAAACCACAACTCTGCGATGCTGTTTACAAATGTTGGTTGGAACTAATACTTCAACGTTTGGTAAAAAATAAATAAAAAAATAAAGTAGATTCATTTTATCATTTCATTTTCATTTAAGTAGCTTTTATAAATGTGCAAAGAAAAAAAAAACATTACTGGTGTGAATCTTGAGACAAAACAATGGCATATTTTAAGATTCAAATTTGAGGTTGGTGTCTCTAAAACTATGCCCCCAGTTTCACAGACAACGCTTTCTCAGACGCATGTTTGAGCTGTTTTAACTGAAAACATATTTAAATTATGTATTATCAATTATTATCAATTGTATTACAGTTTTTATATTTGAGCTTGTATACCTTTAAAATATGTGTCTCATTTATTCCCCACCTGGTAAAATGGGGGCTGTCTTAGAACATTTTAAAGAATTATAATGTATAAAGTGGTATAAATAATTGTGGTGTGACTTGACTGTATATAAATTACAGAGCTGATTGAAACATATCCCAATTGCTCTGATCAGATGGTTCCTCACTGCTGTTTTCCAGTCCTTGGGTGGACTGCTACCCTACCCCCCAAATACCCCCGCAGGCAATTTGCATTTCTATGGAGAAGAGCTTCAAAGGACAGCATGTCATAGACACATAGGCCAGACTGTGAAAGTTTTACCTTAGGCCCCGTCCACACTACTGCATTTTCGTTTAAAAACGAAGACTTTTTGCTACGTTTGCACCTCCCGTCCACACTAAAACGGCAAAAACGGAGACCCAAAACGGAGAAGTTTAGAAACGCTGCCGACCCGTTTTTCGTTTTGAATCTCCGGAGGGCGTTTTAGAGTGGACGGGTCAAAACGGAGGACTTTAGAAACGATGACGCAGAGGCTCACGCTCGGCTCTATGATTGGGTGTCACCAGTCATGGAGTATACACAGGTAATATTCAGTACCAGTAAACTTCACCCGCTGGAACAGTTTCTTACAGTAAGAAACTGGCGCGTCTCAGGCGCGGTAAACGCGTGCATGCTAGAAATATAACCGACACCTATTTTTCTTGCGACACGCAAGCGTGTTGGAAGCGTTTTCTGGCAAAATGGAATAGGAAAAGATGTTTATATGTCATTTTGACACAAATACATATTAATAAATGATATTTTGATGTTTGAAAACATTTTTTACAGTCTATGCTTGAAAGTCTCTAGGTTTACACCGGCACGCACATGCCCAGTGTTGGTGAATGGTCACGTGATCCGCGTTTGCAGTCGTTTTAATGTGGACTGAGATCAATTCTAATACGCAGCTAATACGCAGTGTTGTTTTTTTTTTGTGATTCAACACAAGGTACTCTTAAGTAAGTGGTATGAGCTTTCTTTTCAGATGTGCTATACAAGTTAAGTTAAACCAACATAAATATGAATGCCCATGGTAAATGCTACGTCCTATATAACCATTTGATTTACATTAAATGAGAATATTTTTATATTTATTTACATTGTGTGAAATTACTTTTTTTCTTTATTAACTTTATCATTTCTATCTGCCACTGGTATAGGTTTGTGCTCTGTGCTCTATACGTACAGAAAAAAAGTGAGTAATTATAATGTATGTAATAGTAATTGAGGAAAAGGAATTTTTCCTGATCCAACTGATGTTTACAATTTGAACTGAATTTAAAAACAATGGACTATACACTTATTTTGAACTGGCTGTTTGATTTCATTCACAGATAAATTTGCATAACAGAACCAATAGTAATGATGGGTAATTGTGGCTAATCTGTGGGCGTCGGCCCAATCACTGCTCAGATAGCAGCATGTGTATCATCTATTCTATGTTCCTAACTCACACTTCAGTTTTGCCATTTGGAAGACAGCTCCTATACGCGATTGTTTCCTACATTGGAGAGTTATCTTTCTGTTATAGTTTAAAGACTGTATCTACCTCCAAGAACCTCATAAAAAGCGCACTGAGACATTTCTCATCTCAGTTTTTTCTTTCCAAATTAAGAGGTAAGTTGAACATTATATATTTTATGATAATTTGTAAATGCTAATTTTATAAAATATTGATATCCTCTTACAATGTAAATATGCATGTATATTACCGGTAATATTATTGATAATCAGATTGTTGGTAATTTTTTTTTTTTTATTTTTTTTTTTTACTACATTTTAAATTGTTACCCACGGTGTCATCTTTTCAATCATTTATTTTCTATGAAATTCTAAAGAGGTATTATTTATTTATTTATTTATTTTGCATATGAAGTAATCCTACATAAAATAATTTTAAATATTTCACAGGAAAATGAGACCCAGAAGAGTTTTTCCTGAAAAAGAAGCTTTGTACTTCATTGCTTCTGGCAAAGATAAAGACACATTTGAGAAACAATTCATGAGTGAAGAGAAAGGTAAGTTACTACATACAATTCTCCCATCAATACTGTATGACTTTGCAAAACTTAAATAAAAGCTAAGTGTGGTCACTAATTAAAGGAATAGTTCACTTAAAAATGAAAATTCTGTCATCATATACTCACTCTCATGTTGTTTCAAACCTGTATGAATTTCTTTCTTCTGCTGAACAGAAAGGAAGATATTTAGAAGAATGTCAGTAACCAGACAGTTTCTGGTCTCATTGACTTCCATAGTATAATTTTTTTCCTACTATGGAAGTCAATGGGATCAGAAACTGTCTGGTTACTGACATTCTTCTAAATATCTTCCTTTCTGTTCAGCAGAAGAAAGAAATTCATACAGGTTTGAAACAACATGAGAGTGAGTATATATGACAGAATTTTCATTTTTAAGTGAACTATTCCTTTAATGTCAAAGGGTTGGGTTTAAAATATGAACCTAGAGAAAGCAGGCTGTTAAAACAAAACACGCAAGAGGGGAAAAAACATGATTGCTTTGACCAGTTAAAGGTGGATTTACATCTGTTTTCCTGCCAGTATTTATGTTATAAGCTGCTGATGTCTCTAAATTAAACACTATTATGTAAATGTGTGAGTGCTCTTGATATTATTTGTAAGTAACTGCCAGTTAGAATGTGAGGGGCCTGTGTAATAATGGAAATGATGAATATTTAGTGTCTGATTTTTTCAGACAGAAAATCTGATTTTTTTTTTTTTATTATTATTATTTTTTTTACACTTTTATAAAGATGTAGATACAGTTGTTTTCGAAGTAACAATACCATTGAAAATAATTTAGACAACCTGAATAACTTCATGAATCTTTTATCATACTATTAATTTACTTGTATTTATACTATTTATTAGGTTTTGGAGTAATTGCCACAAAACACATTGAGCCAGGTGAATTCCTGTTGGAGTATGTTGGAAGACACATCACTGGATCTGAAGGAGAGAACCTGTTCAAAGACTACTCAGCTGAAAATGCAGCATTTTTGTATTTCTACTCCTTTCAGGAACAATCTTACTGGTAAGATTAAATTAATGAATGTTCCAATGAAATATAATACCATTATGACAATTCAAAAGTGTTTTTAAAATATTTCACCACACAGTGTTGATGGCAGTCAAGATACAGAAAGACTAGGACGATTCATAAATGATGACCACATCAAGCCAAACAGCAAAATTAAAATAGTAAGTCTGTCTTTAATGTATTCTTATTCTTTGTTTCAATTACACCTTTTATACAGCCTCATCTTGTAGCATTATTTGACATTATTAAAAACTAGGCGACTTTTCAAATGATGTTTTTGTTGTTTTCATTTGTGTGTTTGTGTGCTTTTGTAACCAATAGATAATGGATGAAAAGAAAAGACCACATCTGTGTGCATTTGCGTTAACAAAAATCAATGCAGGAGAAGAAATTTTATACGACTACGGAGATCCTAACTGCCCATGGAGACAGGTATTTAAACTTCTATTTCTATTTGTTGGTGTCTTATTTTCATTATTTTATCAAGTGGTGAGGAAAACTTGCTAACACTTTACAATAAGGTTAATTGGTTAACATTAGTACTAAATGACCAATACATTTGTTACAGTATTGGTTAATCTTTGTTAATATTAGTTAAAATCCAGCTGTTTCAATGTTTGTGCATGTTACTTCACAGTGTGTTATTAATTTTAACAAATACAACTTATGATTTTAATGATGTATCAGTACATTTTTAAATTAACAATAACCAAAGTTTAATAAATGCTGTTTAAGTGTACAATTTTTACTTTAAAAAAGCAAATTATTGAGGTAACACTTATATAGTTTTTATATGGTAACACAATAAGGTTTCATTTGTTAACATTAGTTAATGTATTAATTTGCATGAACTAAAAGCCATACATTTGGTAAAATATTTATTCATCTTTGTTAGTGTTAGTTAATGATACTCCGGCTGTTCATTGATTGTTCATGTACATTTACAACGTATTACCTAATTGATTTTAATAATGCATTACTAAATGTTGAAAATAACATTAACAAAGTTTAATAAATGCTGTATAAGCGCAGTTCATTATTGGTTTGTTAACTAATGCTAGCTAATGAAACCTTATTGTAAAGTGTTACAAGATTCTCTTATCCTCAACAATACTGCTGTACAATTTTTACCTTTAAAAAAGCTAATTATTTAGGTAACACTTACACAATGAGGTTTCATTTGTTAACATTAGTTAATGTCTTAATTCACATGATCTAAAAGCAACACATTTGGTACAATACTTATTCATCTTTGTTAATGTAAGTTAATTAAACTCCAGCTGTTCATTGCTTGTTCATGTACATTTACAACGCAATAACTAATGTTAATAAATACAACTTTTGATTTTAATAATGCATTACTAAATGTTGAAATTAACATTACATACTATTAAGAAATATTGTAAAAGTGGTGCTCATTATATGTTCATGTTAACTACATTAATGATTGCTTTTAATGTAATTTGTTTCAGAAAACCAGTATTTCCACATTCAGAGAGATCAAGGAAAATATGGTAAATATATATAGAGAGGTCTGTTCCTTCAGCTGAGTTTACTAATAACTATATACACTGTAAAACATTTCTTACATTTCAATATGCTTTTGCTTTTTTGCATTTTACAGGAATCACGATGGAAGAATTCATTTGAAAACTTTGATTTAAAGCCTGGTTTGATGAAAATGGATGACCTTGTTATCAACACAGAAATGAAGATTGCAAATGGATGCAATGCTGCTGAGATTTTCCCAGGAGTCTTCAACAACTGCAAAGTTGCAGTGAAACGAGTTGCCAAACATGTTTCCAAAACTGAATTGGAAATGGCTCATTTCCTGAGTTCAAAAAATTTACAAGCAGAGCACCTTCTGCAACACATTTCAGTGTTGGAAGACACTTACTTTGCCTATTTTGTGTCACCTCTTTGTGAATATAGTCTGATGGAGCTGATTGAAAACAAGGATTTTCCTGAAAGAAAAAGCCTGATAGAGAATCGAAGACTAGAGATCTGCCAGGAGTTACTGCAAGGACTTCAGGAACTGCATTCATATGGAATTTTGCACAGAGACCTGAAGCCTGAAAATATTTTGTTTGGTAAGAGCAGTCTGTGGATTAGCCATAGCTATAATTATCCTGTAATATCAGCAGAAATTTTCATTTAAAATGCATGAGCATATGATAATGTGGATATCATTTTAAGTGTTACATTTTTTGTGAGCATTTTTACTTTTCTACAGATATAAGCAATAAACTGTACATCGCAGACTTTGGAGCAAGCAGAAAACTTGATCTGGCACAAACCACACTGCTCTCTCAAATGGCTGGATCTTTTTCTTGGTCGAGTTATGAAGATGTTGGAGGCATGCAATACAAGTACAAGAAAGAATCAGATATCCAGGTAAGGGTTGAAAATATCATGTTAAAACTTGTTAATTTGTGGGAGGACGCCGGCACACAGAAGTGTTTTTTAATTACACTATATCAAAGTTACTTTAAGATTTAATGTAAAAATAATAATAAAAGGCAAATTATACATTATTTAAAAGGTTTAAGACTCAATCCTAAAAATGTTTTACCTCTGTTTTATTATAAATATCTCATGGTGACTGTAATTTAATTTCTTAATTTGTGTCAAAGGAAAAAATCTGCTATATGGTCATCATGAAAGCATTTGACTACACAATGTTTGGTCTCAATTTATTTTGATGGTCTCTTTAACACATTCTGTTGATTATAAGTAATGTTACAACTACATGTGAACTAATTCTCATTAGAGTACTACAGGAGTATAAGTAGACTAGAGACTAAAATGTAGGTTAGAGTAAAAATAAGTTGACATGTATTATATATTTAGTCAGTATAATGTCTATTGGGGTTTATCACAGTCAAATTTTAGCAGATATTAAGCAGATATAGTCTACTAATACTGTAATTACAGTTGGTTGACATGTAGCTGCACATTTATTTATAGTTAGTAGAATGTTCAAAAGGGACCATCAAAATAAAGTGTTCCCTTTCATAGTCACTACGAGTTACGACGTGACGACGAATAACGTCTCCGTTCCCTACTCAGGGAACCAGGGAACTTACTTAACTGAGACTTTTCCAGCATTCCTCTGGGTTTTTAGTTCAAAAGTGAACACATTTGGAAAAATATTGATGGATTCTCATTATTAATTCACATTTCAGAGTGGAGTTTTATTTATTTATTTATTTATATTTTTATCCTAAATTAATCAATGTAACCAATAAAGAGCAGCGGGTTTCAAACCCTTGGTCGCGTCCAATATTTAAAAAATGGGTTGTCTTGATGATTTAATGAAAATGGACTTACATAAAAATGAAATAAAATTAAATTAAAATAATAATATAAAATAATATTATATAGGCCTAAGGAAATATGCTAAATATATTTTGATTTAAAAAAAAATATTCAATAAATCAATAAAATAAAATACTGCAAAAATATGCAGCTGAGTTAGTTTCATTTTACTCCACAAATAAGGTGATAGAAAGTAAACAAAAAATAAATAAATGGTCATTTCAAAAGTTTGAAAACCACTGGTATAGAGCATTAAAAACTGGTATAGAGCATCCATTCATTAACAAAATAATTATGACCTTGTGCAGAAAGTCAAGAACGTTTACTAAAACAAATACAATTATGATGTTCCATGATTTTCCAATCACAGTGCTGGTTATAACTTAAGTATTGTATTGTACACAGTTACTCATTCCAAATTACATGACACAAATTGCAGTCAGTGATGAAATCTAGATTAATCTAGATTACAATCTAAATACAATTTATTAAATTTATTACAATAATTTACAATATTATTTACAAATAATTTACAATCCTGTAATCTAAATAATTTTAGGTAATGTAATTGGACTACTTTGTGAGTACTTTTGACCCTAACGATTCAATAGGATAATTGTGTACCATATTGATAAAAATACCATGAGAAAGAAAATATATATTTTTTTTTGCTATCAATTTTGTGAAGTGCATTAACTATTATAGCCATTAACTATTATAGCTTTTAGCCTTTATTACAGTATGTAAACTATCCTATCCTCTAAGCCTCATCAGATCACAAAGAGAATGTATTTTAAATACTTGAAAGGCCTTATAAGTTTTGATAACATGGTTTTGATCTAATAAATTGTCTTGGTTTGATGCTGAGAATTTTAACATTGAGCACATTTTTTTGTAAATTTGAACGACAAAAATCGGTGTTGCCTACACCGTTATCCTCTTTTTACAATTTGCACCCTGTTGACTTCAATGGGGCAAGTACTAAACCTGCTTTTAGCCTCTTAACATCCTTCATGTGTCATTACAAGTGCACCAGCCATGTGAGTGATTCCTTCAGAGTGAACACGGGTGAATCTGACTGCAGTAGATGTGAAAGGGTTTGTGCTGGAGCAATCTGTAAATTAATCTGGCCGTTAGAGTTATCATCTGCAGATTTTAAGTTAAACATGGTCAGGTCTGTGGCTTCATTGGGTTTCTGTACTTTAACAAGAACCAATTTCTGTTTTGTCATAAAATATCAATGAGAAAAATATTTTCTAAAAACTTTACAATACACTTAAGCCTATATATTATGTTTCTTAATGATTGTAATTATGATTTTATGACAACAAATTGCGAAGTGTCTTCTTTAACCCTTTCACGTATAGTGGTCACTACAGTGGACAGCTATTAATAAAGCATTTTCTTGAATTTGCATGGGTTTTTATGGCAAAGTTGCACATCAGCCTCATTGGACCCTGGTGCATCATCCTATAAATTGCAACCAAGGGCAAGCCGTTGTGTTTCGATTTTTCTCCCCTCCAAACCAAGATGGCCAAGGGTCAGTCAGACATGCCAAGTTGCTCCGGAATATCCACCCATTCCTTCTATCCTAGGAGACTCAAGCAATATCTAATGAGTCATATCACAGTAAAATTTTCCAAGTTTTGATTTTAGATTGAGAGAAAACTCTGATTAATCACATGTCCACTGTAGTGGACGTCATGCATCAACTGCTATATTTCAGCTACAATTCATAATTATAATGGGAATGTTAAAACTTAAAAACTTGATCTGCAGTGAATTTTTTACTGTAAATAAATGTATTTGTATTATTAGAATGTAATTTTCATTGACATCGAAAAAAGTAATCTGAATTTGTAATGCATGTTACTTGTAATGCGTTTCTTTACTCATAACATCAAAAAGTAATCTGAATACGTAATTCATGTTACTTGTAATGCGTTTATATATTCGTTACATCAAAAAGTAATCTGATTAGGCAATGCACATTACTTGTAGTTAATTACTTGTTAGATCAAAAAGTAATCTGATTAGGTAATGCATGTTACTTGTAACACATTACTTTACTTGTAACATCAAAAAGTAATCTGAATGTGTTATGCATGTTACTTGTAATGCATTACATCCAACACTGATCATTTCAGATGAGATTGAAAAAATGTAATGCTAGGTTTTCTCAGAGGAGGGCTATGATAGAAATGTGCATGTCCATCTTGAACATAATCAGAATTATCAGCTAATAAGGGTAAATCTCCATACTCTGGTGCACTGGAGGGAACATCTGAGTGGGTTCCACAGTTGTGCCTTGACAGTCTGTAGAAAATTCTGATGGAATCACGTCCTCATGTTCTGATATCAAAGATACGCGAAGTGCAACTTGTATGAAGTTGTACGAAGCCTTTCCAATATTTTTAATTTATATTTGTTGTATATATTTTATATTTTCAGTTTCACATGATTTGATATAATTGTTTTGATTAGTTTGTTAAATTCACATACTTTATCTGTTTGATTATTGTCTTATATTTAATACAGTATATCTTCGTTTTTAACCATAACCGCATGCTGTCCACTCAAGTGGACACCTGAAGATCTCTTTGAAAAATTTGTAAAAAATCTTGTTTTTCATGCCCTAAGAGGAATAAAAACACATAGGGAAAAAAAATACTGACTAAGGTTATCATAATTCATGCATGAAAGGGTTAAAATTAGACTACAACTATGCTTCTATTCCAAAAATGTCATGAACAATGAACTTCATGAACATCCCCTATTTAATTTGGGGATGACAATTCTTAGGTTTGGGTTCAAATGGATTAACAGGTTACATGTATGCAGTTACAATACTATTTTAGTATGTGATCAATATGATTTGTAATCAGTTCTGTCAAAAATGCATACATTTGTTCTATGTTCAATTGTTCTGAATGCTAATATTCGAGCAGCTTTCATTTGAGCACAGCAGCATTTTGTCATCATTTTAATCATCTTCATTCATTCTGCAGTTTAGTTGTGACCATTTCTGAAATTTTTGTAAATATTATTTTATTTTGTAGGTAGCAGGATGCTTGGTTCATTATATCCTGACGGATGGGCAACACCCCTATCAGACAACTACACCCTACTCCAAGGATCCAGTTGGGCTATCTCAAAATGTCAGAATGGGTAACTTCACTCTTCAATGTGAAGAAAGATGGACAAGACAAAAATATATTATTAGCAGAATGCTGTCTAATTCAATCGAAGAACGTCCCACCATTGAGGAATGCCTTCAGTCTTTCACATGTACGTTCCAAGACTTACACTTTTCTCTTCACCTCATTAATAAAACTTTGTAGATTTTACAAGAATGTAGAAAAAAAATCCTTAAATTATTGGATATCCTTAACAATTGTTGTGCATTTACAGGTTTCATACACCAGTCGGATTACACTGGAATCACAAACAACTACAGCAATGTGAATGAAAATGAAGTAAGTACTTTTCATTTTCATAAAAAAAAAAAAAAAGTTTAAGACCAAAAAGACAACAGTGATTCTAAAACACAGTATGTGTTTTAGAATCAGCAGGCTCTAGATAGAAAACAAACATGGACATGGATTTCACACACTGTTATTGTTTTACAGGACAGAACCCATACAGCAGATTTCTGTCCCCAAACGTCAGATGAGATGGACATCCTAGAGAGTACCGACAGTGATAAGCCAGAAAGTGTTTGCAGTGATGAGATGGATTCATCTTCTCACACTGAGGAGGACTTATATGAGTCTGAAATGGTAATTAAGGGTTTTATACTTTATAATATATAACATTGTTATTATTTACAAATACATTTCAGTTGTGTGGTTCTTTATTTCAGAACAACACTGAACAACAGGTTTCCTTTTCCCTGGAAATCTCAGAAGAAGAAGAAGACGACACAAAAAAAGCTAAAGGACATGTTGCAGAACGCATCCAAGGAAAACCACTTATGAAGAGTTGGATAGAAATAGATGAAAGTGCCCACGGCTGTAGCTCTCAACAAAATCAAATAAAAGTGAAAATGTCCTCAAACAGTGTACATCAACGCATCTATGACAAGAAGAATTACTGTCTTTACTGTGAGAAGCCTTATCCAAAAATTGCAAGACATCTACAGCAGAAACATTCTGAAAAAGTTGAAGTTGCAAAGGCACTTGCACACAACAGAGGCTCAAACATGCGTACTCTTCTATTAACCAAAGTAAGGAACATGGGAAACTACCACCATAACAGTTCAGTCCTATCCTCTGGGAAAGGACAGATCATACCAAAAAGACAAGCAACTCGTGAGTCAACAGCAATAGACTATCTGCCTTGCAAGTTTTGCTTTGCTATGTATGTCAAAACAGATCTCTGGAGACATCACAAACGTTGCAAATTACAAGACAAAGAAAATATGCCAGTGAAACGAAAAGTTCAGGCAAGTTGTTCTCTGTTGTTGCCAATGGACTCTGACGTTTCTAGTGGACTTAAAAATATTATTGAAGATATGACATATGATACCGTTACTCAAGTGGTGAAATCTGACCCGTTGATTCTGTCACTGGGTGAGAGAATGTTCCTCAAAAACGGAGAAGTTTCACGGCACCGGGCAGACATTAGAAATAAGATGAGAGAACTTGCCAGACTTCTTATAGTGACAAGAACTATTGATAAAGACATTGTTGCTTTGAAGGACTTGATCAACCCAGGAAAGTTCAACACAGTACTTGAGGGAGTAAAAAAGATGACTGGATTTGATTCCTCAACCAACCGATTCTCAGTCCCTTCAACAGCACTGAAACTGCGTCATTCCCTTGTGAAAGTGTCATATATTTTGCAGGGAGAGGCTTTACGTCAAGAGGATGATGCATTGAAGGGAAGAGCAGAGCAATTCAGTAAATTAATTGAACTAGAATGGACAATTCATGTTTCATCTAATGCACTGAAAACTTTGTACCAGAAAAAGTGGAACAGTCCCCAAATGCTGCCTTTAGCAGAAGACATAAAGAAGCTCCATGATCATCTAAAGTGTCTTGAGGAGGTCAACAAAAAAGCACACATTGAACACACATCACAAAGGTCATGGAGTGATCTCTCTCAGGTGACTCTAGCACAGCTAATATTATTCAATCGGCGTCGAGAAGGTGAGGTTTCAAGGATGGAAGTCAAAACATACCTGCAGAGAAACAAACAGATGATTCAGGATGAAATTATGGAGAGCCTTTCACCTTTTGAGAAGAAACTCTGTAAGAATCTCACCAGAGTAGAGGTACGGGGGAAACGAGGCCGCAAAGTACCAGTACTATTTCCCACAAATATAACAGAATCTGTGGAACTTCTAATTAAAACTAGAGAAGATGTTGGGATTTCCCCTAGCAATCCCTACATATTTGCTCGTCCTTTTTATGGATCACAGGAGAGCATCCGTGGTTGTGACTGCTTAAAGCGATTTGCAGAAAGCTGTGGGGCTAAAAACCCAGAAAACATTACATCTACAAAGTTGAGAAAACATGTAGCCACAGTTTCTCAGCTACTTAACCTGCAAACGCATGAACTAGACCAACTAGCAACTTTCATGGGTCACAACATTGAAGTCCATAGGGAGTTTTACAGACTGCCTGAAGAAACCTTACAAGTTGCAAAAGTGAGCAGAATTCTGTTTGCCCTGCAAAGTGGAATAGGCAAATTTAAAGGAAAATCTCTGGAGGACATAACGCCAAACATCAACTGTAAGTAAATTACTTATGTGTATATGTCTTTTGTTTAAACAATTCATAGTGTCCACACTTTGTAAAAATCTACTTTTAGTTTTAAAGAATGTGAATGCTCATTTTGTTACAGTTGAAGGGGGCTCCAGCAACTCAGACACAGAGGATGCTGAATCTGAAAAAAGGATGACAGAGGATGATCATTCGGAAAAAAGGGCTGCCACCTCAATAACGACCGCAGCCTCAAGAGAGGCAGTTCCATTCTTTAGGATTTCACCACTGCCTTTAAATAAAAAGGGTTTGTTATTCCACTTTGCATAAAAAAATTGTATCTACATGAAACATCTTGACATGTATTTTAAGAATTGTCTGTGCTCTTCAGCTTGTAAAATCTACATTATTCAAATTTTGGTTATTCTTTAATTCAATTAATTTGATTTACTTACTTAATTTCTTAATTTATTTTAACAGGAAAGTCCAGAAAGACCTGGTCAGAGAAGGAGAGTAAAATTATTGAACATCATTTCAAGAATTTCCTAAAGGAAATGAAAGTCCCTGGAAAAGTGGATTGTGAAAGATTCTTAAATGAAAACAAGATTTTAATTGGTAATGAAAGAGAATGGAAAGCAGTAAAATACTTTGTGCACAACCGAATAATCACTATCAAGAGAAATTTGTGTCTACAGTATTGAACCTATAGCAATACTGGGACCTTGCATATGGAGTATTGATGTTTTATGTCACAATACTGGGAGCTTGCGTATGGAGTATCGATGTTTTATGTCACAATACTGGGAGCTTGCGTATGGAGTATCGGTGTTTTATGTCACATACTGGGAGCTTGCGTATGGAGTATCAATGTTTTATGTCACAATACTGGGAGCTTGCGTATGGAGTATCAATGTGTCATAACATTGGTAGTTCATGTAAATGGAGCGTCAGTGTGTCATAACATTGGTAGTTCATGTAAATGGAGCGTCAGTGTGTCATAACATTGGTAGTTCATGTAAATGGAGCGTCAGTGTGTCATAACATTGGTAGTTCATGTAAATGGAGCGTCAGTGTGTCATAACATTGAAATGATTGACTATGTCCAAACTATTTGAGTGATCGATCATTTTCTGTCTTTTTTTAAGTTGTTTTAAAAAATCACTATTTTACACGTGCTTTTCGTTAATATATTTCATGGTATTTGTAACTTTTAATATAATTTATTTGGTGTTACCCTTTTATTTATTTAATTATTTATTTTATATAAAGCAAAGCAACTTGTTTCAGAAGCAATATATCGTTGATGTTGTGGTATACATTTAGGCACTCATCACTGAGGGTGGAAAGTCTGCACTACCGCAGGGGGGGCTCTTTTAGTGAGCTTATGAGATTTTCTATGTGATAAACTGAATGGTTTATTATGTGAAAAACCATTTCCGTTGTCAGGAGTGCAGCAAGAGCAAGTAAGAAACCTTCAGTTTAGGAGTGTGTGGACCTTAAATAAACTTTAACTTGATTTCATTCAACATGCTGTAGGTATGCATTTTTTCACTATTTATTCTAATTGCAAGAACTGGTTTATGAGTGTTATTGTGAATAATATTACTACGTCATTACATATTCTGTAAGTCAAAACTCAAACTGAACCAACTGAACATTTGAAATGTGAAAATCAACATAAAACTTTGAGTTTTGACCTCCGGTAGAGGTGGGCATATATTAATTGTTTTAATCTAGATTAATATTGAAATTAATCTAGATTAATCTAGATTAAAATGGTTCATTTAAATTATGCCGAAGACATTCAGAATATGTGTGCTACACAAAACTGGACTATAAAAGTAAGTCTTTGAGAACGGGTTTCTCAAGCCATGTGGCGCATTATACCAGGGGGTCATCTTCTGTTTCCAAAATGCATCATAAACTGCTTGAGAAAGCTGTTCTACTCATAGACTGTAAAAGGTTACTACTGTACTGTTACCGTCCGTAGGCAACATTAGGTAGGCCTATGTTATTATCAACTACTATAGGCTATCAATTTGGGATGGGCGATATGGCCTAAAATCCATATTGTGATATACATTGCAGCCTCTTGTGATAACGATATATATTATTAAAAAAAAAACATTTCAGAAAAGGTTACACAGACCCTGCTAAACAACTGCTAAATGTTTTTTTTGTTTTTTTTAGGGTGCATGTTGTTTTGAGAGCATATATTGTGCAAAACTGTAAGTATACAACATAATTTTGCAGATAAATAAAATTTAAGTACACTAGCTGCAGAGACTTCAGTAGGTCTAATGTTTATTATGGCCTGGAGCTTATGAAACCCCAAATTTAAAATTAGAATATTGTCTAACTGATGTCTTTTCAGTTAAAAAGAAACACAACAATGCTTCTTAAAATCAGGCGCAGACAGAGATTATGTGCTACACCACTAAGATATATTGGGAATAATATGCGCGCGCTGGTATTCAGTGATATGTTTCATTTTGAATTTGAGGTGGTAGAACGGATTAGTCGTGTGTTAATTTACCGAACTGTTACCCCAGACACTCTGTCTATATAGTTTGCTGCTGCTCGTCGGGCGGCTTAAATCCGAACCAAGTCCAAATAATGGATGTTACACGATCTTTTTCACCAGCTTTCACTTTCAGCTGTGTTTACTTAAAGCCCATGTTGCAGGTTAACCACCACTGTCGATTAATGGGTACATAAATCACTCAAGATATGTATATCATTTTTCAAATGTCTCAAAAATAGCCTCAGCCTGTTTTAGAACTATACAGAATGAGTGGAGAGTTGGTGAAGTGTCCTGGCGAGTTGCTATCATTTAACAATGCAGCAATGAGCACTGGAGCTAGTCTACGAGCAGCAGTGCACAATAACGACACTTTTTTTTATCTTTTTTTTTTATGAATAGCACAATAGAGTGAAAAAGCAACGTTTTCTTTATATCTAGTGGCAGTGATCATGACGTTAGTTCAGATAAGTACCGCTAACCTTTGTTATAGTGTCGTAGTACTGGTAAACTTTGTCTTTGTCATCTAGAAATAGAAGGCATCATGCTAGCTATATGGGCGTTTCTAAGCGTTTGTCTCTTCCTCCGGTGCAAATGTTGTTGCAAACGTAACGTTAGCTATATATATATAAATATATATATATATATATATATATATATATATACAGTATATACAGTATATATATATATATATATATATATATATATATATATATATATATATATATATATATATATATATATATACTTTTTTTTTTTTACTTTGATAAATTATTAATTTTTTTCATTCTTTTTTCATCTTCATTCTTGCT